>NW_027640827.1:0-24000 GCF_949752795.1 Hyperoodon ampullatus | reverse complement strand
CTCTGGAGGAGTGCATTCTGTTCCCTAAAACAAGTAAAGAACAGAGCTACAGAGCCAAGGGCACTACCAGTCTAGGGAATATACCTTGGGAAAACTGAAAATCAATAAGACAGAGCCACCCCAAAATTTAGGGCTGCACTGCATACAAGGACCTCAACTTGGATACACCTTAAGTATCCCAGAAAATATAAACATGGTTCAAAAAATTGTGGTACTTACGTACGATGGAATATCCCTCAGCCATGAAATCAATGTCATAAGACCAGTAGCAGCAAAATGGGTGGATTCAGGTACGATGATTCTAAGTGAAATAAGTCACACAGAAAAAGAAACTTATCATAAGATATCACGTATGAAGATCCTGTAAACATGGCTACACTTGAACTGAGTTAGGAAAGAGGACAGTGTCTCACATTTAGAAAACACTCTTATACCTGCTTAAGGGGGAAGGAGAGGTGGGGTGATGCATAAAACCAGAGTTTGATATAAGCACATGTACCGTTCCAAAAACCAACTATGGAATAGACAAGACCTACACCGTCCTCAGCGAAAGGGACTCAAAACCCCATATTTCCCGCAGAGGAAAATATCTGACTAGTAAGAATCTTAAAACCTATGTATTGATATGTCTCCGTAAGGGAATCAAGTGTGTCTAGACTGGCATAAACATGGCAGCGAGAATCAGCTCAAACCCACTATAAAAAGGAATTTCAAAAACAAAACAAAAAAACTGGGAAATTCTTTACAATTCCTTCAAGGTCTCTGATGAAAGCTGGAATGACCCTATCTACAACGACAGCTGGATGTGGCATAAGGAGGGACACTTGGGACTGAGACGATTGGTGAGATTGGGTGAGCAAATGCAGACCCTTTAAAGCAATAATGCATGGCACCCATTCCATGGGTCCGAACTCTCCAGGTTGAAGGGAATATTACTACAGCTATAACATGTGCGGGAAGCCTAGAGAACGGACACACTGTGAATACGAAAGGTTTCTAAAACTCAACGCATAGTCCCTCACCTGGTGCTCCAGTTTGACTTTCCGTCTGCTTTACTATCAACCTCCCAACTTGGAGAGACAGCCCCTTTAACCTCTTGGTTCGCACAGGTTGCCAATTTGGCAGAGGATGAAAGGGAAGAGGGAGAACCAATGAGAGAGTAGCTGTTAGGCATTTGGACGGGCACATATCACTGTAATTTCCCGGCAGGAAGAAGAATTAACCAAATTCTCAGCCACCCACCGGGAACCAGTATAGGTCCTGAACCAAAATTTTGGACTTGCGGTCAGCTCACCAAAAACGAGTTGAAAAATGGAGCTCAGGGGCACAGCAATTCACAAACTGGCCGAGTAATAAAGGACAACTATCGTCCAAAAATCTGTTGAGGGAAGGCAACGAGGCGGACTTGAAAGCGAGGCAGAATAGCAGGAAACAGATTTCAAGAGGTACGTTGGAATCGCCTTTAAAGCACAGGAAGAGGGGCACAACTTCGACAATGATGCACTTGGCCAAAAAGGGCGTATGCGTTTTCTCCTGAATATATTCAGGAGAAAACGCATACGCCCTTTTTGGCCAAGCAAGCAAGCGGGCAATGCAAATCTGCACTACAAAGAAGTATCACTTCCCACCGGTCAAAAGGGACATCCACAAAATGTGTAAGAACAAGAAAGGCAAGACAGGCCCTGGAGAACAGGGAGCCTTGTTATGCTGATGGGCGGGATGTAAATTGCCAACTGCCTCTCTGGAGGAGTGCATTCCGTTCCCTAAAACAAGTAAAGAACAGAGCTACAGAGTCAAGGGCACTACCAGTCTAGGGAATATACCTTGGGAAAACTGAAAATCAATAAGACAGAGCCACCCCAAAATTTAGGGCTGCACTGCATACAAGGACCTCAACTTGGATACACCTTAAGTATCCCAGAAAATATAAACATGGTTCAAAAAATTGTGGTACTTACGTACGATGGAATATCCCTCAGCCATGAAATCAATGTCATAAGACCAGTAGCAGCAAAATGGGTGGATTCAGGTACGATGATTCTAAGTGAAATAAGTCACACAGAAAAAGAAACTTATCATAAGATATCACTTATGAAGATCCTGTAAACATGGCTACACTTGAACTGAGTTAGGAAAGAGGACAGTGTCTCACATTTAGAAAACACTCTTATACCTGCTTAAGGGGGAAGGAGAGGTGGGGTGATGCATAAAACCAGAGTTTGATATAAGCACAGGTACCGTTCCAAAAACCAACTATGGAATAGACAAGACCTACACCGTCCTCAGCGAAAGGGACTCAAAACCCCATATTTCCCGCAGAGGAAAATATCTGACTAGTAAGAATCTTAAAACCTATGTATTGATATGTCTCCGTAAGGGAATCAAGTGTGTCTAGACTGGCATAAACATGGCAGCGAGAATCAGCTCAAACCCACTATAAAAAGGAATTTCAAAAACAAAACAAAAAAACTGGGAAATTCTTTACAATTCCTTCAGGGTCTCTGATGAAAGCTGGAATGACCCTATCTACAACGACAGCTGGATGTGGCATAAGGAGGGACACTTGGGACTGAGACGATTGGTGAGATTGGGTGAGCAAATGCAGACCCTTTAAAGCAATAATGCATGGCACCCATTCCATGGGTCCGAACTCTCCAGGTTGAAGGGAATGTTACTACAGCTATAACATGTGCGGGAAACCTAGAGAACGGACACACTGTGAATACGAAAGGTTTCTAAAACTCAACGAATAGTCCCTCTCCTGGTGCTCCGGTTTGACTTTCCGTCTGCTTTACTATCAACCTCCCAACATGGAGAGGCAGCCCCTTTAACCTCTTGGTTCGCACAGGTTGCCAATTTGGCAGAGGATGAAAGGGAAGAGGGAGAACCAATGAGAGAGTAGCTGTTAGGCATTTGGACGGGCACATTATCACTGTAATTTCCCGGCAGGAAGAAGAATTAACCAAATTCTCAGTCACCCACCGGGAACCAGTATAGGTCCTGAACCAAAATTTTGGACTTGCGGTCAGCTCACCAAAAACGAGTTGAAAAATGGAGCTCAGGGGCACAGCAATTCACAAACTGGCCGAGTAATAAAGGACAACTATCGTCCAAAAATCTGTTGAGGGAAGGCAACGAGGCGGACTTGAAAGCGAGGCAGAATAGCAGGAAACAGATTTCAAGAGGTACGTTGGAATCGCCTTTAAAGCACAGGAAGAGGGGCACAACTTCGACAATGATGCACTTGGCCAAAAAGGGCGTATGCGTTTTCTCCTGAATATATTCAGGAGAAAACGCATACGCCCTTTTTGGCCAAGCAAGCAAGCGGGCAATGCAAATCTGCACTACAAAGAAGTATCACTTCCCACCGGTCAAAAGGGACATCCACAAAATGTGTAAGAACAAGAAAGGCAAGACAGGCCCTGGAGAACAGGGAGCCTTGTTATGCTGATGGGCGGGATGTAAATTGCCAACTGCCTCTCTGGAGGAGTGCATTCTGTTCCCTAAAACAAGTAAAGAACAGAGCTACAGAGCCAAGGGCACTACCAGTCTAGGGAATATACCTTGGGAAAACTGAAAATCAATAAGACAGAGCCACCCCAAAATTTAGGGCTGCACTGCATACAAGGACCTCAACTTGGATACACCTTAAGTATCCCAGAAAATATAAACATGGTTCAAAAAATTGTGGTACTTACGTACGATGGAATATCCCTCAGCCATGAAATCAATGTCATAAGACCAGTAGCAGCAAAATTGGTGGATTCAGGTACGATGATTCTAAGTGAAATAAGTCACACAGAAAAAGAAACTTATCATAAGATATCACTTATGAAGATCCTGTAAACATGGCTACACTTGAACTGAGTTAGGAAAGAGGACAGTGTCTCACATTTAGAAAACACTCTTATACCTGCTTAAGGGGGAAGGAGAGGTGGGGTGATGCATAAAACCAGAGTTTGATATAAGCACAGGTACCGTTCCAAAAACCAACTATGGAATAGACAAGACCTACACCGTCCTCAGCGAAAGGGACTCAAAACCCCATATTTCCCGCAGAGGAAAATATCTGACTAGTAAGAATCTTAAAACCTATGTATTGATATGTCTCCGTAAGGGAATCAAGTGTGTCTAGACTGGCATAAACATGGCAGCGAGAATCAGCTCAAACCCACTATAAAAAGGAATTTCAAAAACAAAACAAAAAAACTGGGAAATTCTTTACAATTCCTTCAAGGTCTCTGATGAAAGCTGGAATGACCCTATCTACAACGACAGCTGGATGTGGCATAAGGAGGGACACTTGGGACTGAGACGATTGGTGAGATTGGGTGAGCAAATGCAGACCCTTTAAAGCAATAATGCATGGCACCCATTCCATGGGTCCGAACTCTCCAGGTTGAAGGGAATGTTACTACAGCTATAACATGTGCGGGAAACCTAGAGAACGGACACACTGTGAATACGAAAGGTTTCTAAAACTCAACGAATAGTCCCTCTCCTGGTGCTCCGGTTTGACTTTCCGTCTGCTTTACTATCAACCTCCCAACTTGGAGAGGCAGCCCCTTTAACCTCTTGGTTCGCACAGGTTGCCAATTTGGCAGAGGATGAAAGGGAAGAGGGAGAACCAATGAGAGAGTAGCTGTTAGGCATTTGGACGGGCACATATCACTGTAATTTCCCGGCAGGAAGAAGAATTAACCAAATTCTCAGCCACCCACCGGGAACCAGTATAGGTCCTGAACCAAAATTTTGGACTTGCGGTCAGCTCACCAAAAACGAGTTGAAAAATGGAGCTCAGGGGCACAGCAATTCACAAACTGGCCGAGTAATAAAGGACAACTATCGTCCAAAAATCTGTTGAGGGAAGGCAACGAGGCGGACTTGAAAGCGAGGCAGAATAGCAGGAAACAGATTTCAAGAGGTACGTTGGAATCGCCTTTAAAGCACAGGAAGAGGGGCACAACTTCGACAATGATGCACTTGGCCAAAAAGGGCGTATGCGTTTTCTCCTGAATATATTCAGGAGAAAACGCATACGCCCTTTTTGGCCAAGCAAGCAAGCGGGCAATGCAAATCTGCACTACAAAGAAGTATCACTTCCCACCGGTCAAAAGGGACATCCACAAAATGTGTAAGAACAAGAAAGGCAAGACAGGCCCTGGAGAACAGGGAGCCTTGTTATGCTGATGGGCGGGATGTAAATTGCCAACTGCCTCTCTGGAGGAGTGCATTCTGTTCCCTAAAACAAGTAAAGAACAGAGCTACAGAGCCAAGGGCACTACCAGTCTAGGGAATATACCTTGGGAAAACTGAAAATCAATAAGACAGAGCCACCCCAAAATTTAGGGCTGCACTGCATACAAGGGCCTCAACTTGGATACACCTTAAGTATCCCAGAAAATATAAACATGGTTCAAAAAATTGTGGTACTTATGTACGATGGAATATCCCTCAGCCATGAAATCAATGTCATAAGACCAGTAGCAGCAAAATGGGTGGATTCAGGTACGATGATTCTAAGTGAAATAAGTCACACAGAAAAAGAAACTTATCATAAGATATCACTTATGAAGATCCTGTAAACATGGCTACACTTGAACTGAGTTAGGAAAGAGGACAGTGTCTCACATTTAGAAAACACTCTTATACCTGCTTAAGGGGGAAGGAGAGGTGGGGTGATGCATAAAACCAGAGTTTGATATAAGCACAGGTACCGTTCCAAAAACCAACTATGGAATAGACAAGACCTACACCGTCCTCAGCGAAAGGGACTCAAAACCCCATATTTCCCGCAGAGGAAAATATCTGACTAGTAAGAATCTTAAAACCTATGTATTGATATGTCTCCGTAAGGGAATCAAGTGTGTCTAGACTGGCATAAACATGGCAGCGAGAATCAGCTCAAACCCACTATAAAAAGGAATTTCAAAAACAAAACAAAAAAACTGGGAAATTCTTTGCAATTCCTTCAGGGTCTCTGATGAAGGCTGGAATGACCCTATCTACAACGACAGCTGGATGTGGCATAAGGAGGGACACTTGGGACTGAGACGATTGGTGAGATTGGGTGAGCAAATGCAGACCCTTTAAAGCAATAATGCATGGCACCCATTCCATGGGTCCGAACTCTCCAGGTTGAAGGGAATATTACTACAGCTATAACATGTGCGGGAAACCTAGAGAACGGACACACTGTGAATACGAAAGGTTTCTAAAACTCAACGCATAGTCCCTCCCCTGGTGCTCCGGTTTGACTTTCCGTCTGCTTTACTATCAACCTCCCAACTTGGAGAGACAGCCCCTTTAACCTCTTGGTTCGCACAGGTTGCCAATTTGGCAGAGGATGAAAGGGAAGAGGGAGAACCAATGAGAGAGTAGCTGTTAGGCATTTGGACGGGCACATATCACTGTAATTTCCCGGCAGGAAGAAGAATTAACCAAATTCTCAGCCACCCACCGGGAACCAGTATAGGTCCTGAACCAAAATTTTGGACTTGCGGTCAGCTCACCAAAAACGAGTTGAAAAATGGAGCTCAGGGGCACAGCAATTCACAAACTGGCCGAGTAATAAAGGACAACTATCGTCCAAAAATCTGTTGAGGGAAGGCAACGAGGCGGACTTGAAAGCGAGGCAGAATAGCAGGAAACAGATTTCAAGAGGTACGTTGGAATCACCTTTAAAGCACAGGAAGAGGGGCACAACTTCGACAATGATGCACTTGGCCAAAAAGAGCGTATGCGTTTTCTCCTGAATATATTCAGGAGAAAACGCATACGCCCTTTTTGGCCAAGCAAGCAAGCGGGCAATGCAAATCTGCACTACAAAGAAGTATCACTTCCCACCGGTCAAGAGGGACATCCACAAAATGTGTAAGAACAATAAAGGCAAGACAGGCCCTGGAGAACAGGGAGCCTTGTTATGCTGATGGGCGGGATGTAAATTGCCAACTGCCTCTCTGGAGGAGTGCATTCTGTTCCCTAAAACAAGTAATGAACAGAGCTACAGAGCCAAGGGCACTACCAGCCTAGGGAATATACCTTGGGAAAACTGAAAATCAATAAGACAGAGCCACCCCAAAATTTAGGGCTGCAAGGCATACAAGGACCTCAACTTGGATACACCTTAAGTATCCCAGAAAATATAAACATGGTTCAAAAAATTGTGGTACTTACGTACGATGGAATATCCCTCAGCCATGAAATCAATGTCATAAGACCAGTAGCAGCAAAATGGGTGGATTCAGGTACGATGATTCTAAGTGAAATAAGTCACACAGAAAAAGAAACTTATCATAAGATATCACTTATGAAGATCCTGTAAACATGGCTACACTTGAACTGAGTTAGGAAAGAGAACAGTGTCTCACATTTAGAAAACACTCTTATACCTGCTTAAGGGGGAAGGAGAGGTGGGGTGATGCATAAAACCAGAGTTTGATATAAGCACAGGTACCGTTCCAAAAACCAGCTATGGAATAGACAAGACCTACACCGTCCTCAGTGAAAGGGACTCAAAACCCCATATTTCCCGCAGAGGAAAGTATCTGACTAGTAAGAATCTTAAAACCTATGTATTGATATGTCTCCATAAGGGAATCAAGTGTGTCTAGACTGGCATAAACATGGCAGCGAGAATCAGCTCAAACCCACTATAAAAAGGATTTTCAAAAACAAAACAAAAAATCTGGGAAATTCTTTACAATTCCTTCAGGGTCTCTGATGAAACCTTGAATGACCCTATCTACAATGACAGCTGGAAGTTGCATAAGTCTGGACACTTGGGACTGAGAGGATTGGTGAGATTGGGTGAGCAAATGCAGACCCTTTAACGCAATAATGCATGGCACCCATTCCATGGGTCCCAACACTCCAGGTTGAAGGGAATATTACTAAAGCTATAACATGTACGGGAAACCTAGAGAACGGACACACTGTGAATACGAAAGGTTTCTAAAACTCAACGAATAGTCCCTCTCCTGGTGCTCCGGTTTGACTTACCATCTGCTTTACTATCAACCTCACAACTTGGAGAGACAGCCCCTTTAACCTCCTGGTTCGCACAGGTTGCCAAATTGGGAGACGATGAAAGGGAAGAGGGAGAACCAATGAGAGAATAGCTGTTAGGCATTTGGACGGGCACATATCACTCTAATATCCCAGCAGGAAGAAGAATTAACCAAAGTCTCAGCACCCCACCGGGAACCAGCATAAATCCTGAACCAAAATTTTGGACTTGCGGTCAGCTCACAAAAAACGAGTTGATAAATGGAGCTCAAGGGCACATCAATTCACAAACTGGCCGAGTAATAAAGGACAACTATCGTCCAAAAATCTGTTAAAGGAAGGCAACGAGGCAGACTTGAAAGCGAGGCAGAATAGCAGGAAACAGATTTCAAGAGGTACGTTGGAATCGCCTTTAAAGCACAGGAAGAGGGGCACAACTTCGTCAATGATGCACTTGGTCAAAAAGGGCGTATGCGTTTTCTCCTGAATATATTCAGGAGAAAACGCATACGACCGTTTTGGCCAAGCAAGCAAGCGGACAATGGAAATCTGCACTACAAAGAAGTATCACTTCCCACCGGTCAAAAGGGATATCCACAAAATGTGTAAAAACCAGAAAGGCAAGACAGGCCCTGGAGAACAGGGAGCCTTGTTATGCTGATGGGCGGGATGTAATCTGCCAACTGCCTCTCTGGAGGAGTGAATTGTGTTCCCTAAAACAAGTAAACAACAGAGCTACAGAGCCAAGGGCACTTGCAGTCTAGGGAATATACCTTGGGAAAACTGAAAATCAATAAGACAGAGCCACCCCAAAATTTAGGGCTGCACTGCTTACAAGGACCTCAACTTGGGTACACCTTAAGTATCCCAAGAAATATAAATATGGTTCAAAAAATTGTGGTACTTACATACGATGGAATATCCCTCAGCCATGAAATCAATGTCATAAGACCAGTAGCAGCAAAATGGGTGGATTCAGGTACGATGATTCTAAGTGAAATAAGTCACAGAGAAAAAGAAACTTATCATAAGATATCACTTATGAAGATCCTGTAAACATGGCTACACTTGAACTGAGTTAGGAAAGAGAACAGTGTCTCACATTTAGAAAACACCCTTATGCCTGCTTAAGGGGGAAGGAGAGGTGGGGTGATGCATAAAACCAGAGTTTGATATAAGCACAGGTACCGTTCCAAAAACCAACTATGGAATAGACGAGACTTACACCTTCCTCAGTGAAAGGGACTCAAAACCCCATATTTCCCACAGAGGAATATATCTGACTAGTAAGAATCTTAAAACCTATGTATTGATATGTCTCCATAAGGGAATCAAGTGTGTCTAGACTGGCATAAACATGGCAGCGAGAATCAGCTCAAACCCACTATAAAAAGGAATTTCAAAAACAAAACAAAAGAACTGGGAAATTCTTTACAATTCCGTCAGGGTCTCTGAAAAATCCTGGAATGACCCTATCTACAATGACAGCTGGATGTGGCCTAAGGCTGGACACTAGGGACTGAGAGGATTGGTGAGATTGGGTGAGCAAATGCAGACCCTTTAAAGCACAAATGCCTGGCACCCATTCCATCGGTCCCAACTCTACAGGTTTAAGGGAATATTACTACAGTTATAACATGTACGGGAAACCTAGACCGGACACACTGTGTATACGAAAGGTTTCTAAAACTCAACGAATAGTCCCTCTCCTGGTGTTCCGTTTTGACTTTCAATCTGCTTTACTATCAATCTCCCAACTTGGAGAGACAGCCCCTTTAACCTCCTGCTTCGCACAGGTTGCCAATTTGGAAGAGGATGAAAGGGAAGAGGGAGAACCAATGAGAGAGTAGCTGTTAGGCATTTGGCCGGGCACATATCACTCTAATTTTCCGGCAGGAAGAAGAATTAACCAAAGTCTCAGCCACCCAACGGGAACCAGCATAGGTCCTGAACCAAAATTTTAGACATGCGGTCAGCTCACAAAAAACGAGTTGAAAAATGGAGCTCAGGGGCACAGCAATTCACAAACTGGCCGAGTTTAAAGGACAACTATCGTCCAAAAACCTGTTGAGGGAAGGCAACGAGGCGGACTTGAAAGCGAGGCAGAATAGCACGAAACAGATTTCAAGAGGTACGTTGGAATCGCCTTTAAAGCACAGGAAGAGGGGCACAACTTCGACAATGATGCACTTGGCCAAAAAGGGCGTATGCGTTTTCTCCTCAGGAGAAAACGCATACGCCCTTTTTGGCCAAGCAAGCAAGCAGGCAATGCAAATCTGCACTACAAAGAAGTATCACTTCCCACCGGTCAAAAGGGACATCCACAAAATGTGTAAAAACCAGAAAGGCAAGACAGGCCCTGGAGAACAGGGAGCCTTTTTATGCTGATAGGCGGGATGTAAATTGCCAACTGCCTCTCTGGAGAAGTGCATTGTGTTCCCTAAAACAAATAAATAACAGAGCTAAAGAGCCAAGGGCACTTCCAATCTAGGGAATATACCTTGGGAAAACTGAAAATCAATAAGACAGAGCCACCCCAAAATTTAAGGCTGCACTGCTTACAAGGACCTCAACTTGGGTACACCTAAAATATCCCAGGAAATATAAAAATGGTTCCAAAAATTGTGGTAATTATGTACGATGGATTATCCCTCAGCCATGAAATCAATGTCATAAGACCAGTAGCAGCAAAATGGGTGGATTCAGGTACGATGATTCTAAGTGAAATAAGTCACACAGAAAAAGAAACTTATCATAAGATATCAATTATGAAGATCCTGTAAACATAGATACACTTGAACTGAGTTAGGAAAGAGAACAGTGTCTCACACTTAGAAAACACTCTTATGCCTGCTTAAGGGGGAAGGAGAGGTGGGGTGATGCATAAAACCAGAGTTTGATATAAGCACAGGTACCGTTCCAAAAACCAACTATGGAATAGACAAGACCTACACCTTCCTCAGTGAAAGGGACTCAAAACCCCATATTTCCCGCAGAGGAATATATCTGACTAGTAAGAATCTTAAAACCTATGTATTGATATGTCTCCGTAAGGGAATCAAGTGTGTCTAGACTGGCATAAACATGGCAGAGAGAATCAGCTCAAACCCACTATAAAAAGGAATTTCGAAAAAAAAAAACAAAAAAACTGGGAAATTCTTTACAATTCCTTCAGGGTCTCTGATGAAACCTGGAATGACCCTATCTACAACGACAGCTGGAAGTGGCATAAGTCTGGACACTTGGGACTGAGAGGATTGGTGAGATTGGGTGAGCAAATGCAGACCCTTTAAAGCACAAATGCCTGGCACCCATTCCATGGGTCCCAACTCTCCAGGTTAAAGGGAATATTACTACAGCTATAACATGTACGGGAAACCTAGAGAACGGACACACTGTGAATATGAAAGGTTTCTAAAACTCAACGAATAGTCCCTCTACTGGTGCTAGGGTTTGACTTTCCATCTGCTTTACTATCAACCTCCCAACTTGGAGAGACAGCCCCTTTAACCTCCTGGTTCGCACAGGTTGCCAATTTGGCAGAGGATGAAAGGGAAGAGGGAGAACCAATGAGAGAGTAGCTGTTAGGCATTTGGACGGGCACATATCACTCTAATTTCCCGGCAGGAAGAAAAATTAACCAAAGTCTCAGCCACCCACCGGGAACCAGTATAGGTCCTGAACCAAAATTTTGGACATGCGGTCAGCTCACAAAAAACGAGTTGAAAAATGGAGCTCAGGGGCACAGCAATTCACAAACTGGCCGAGTAATAAAGGACAACTATCGTCCAAAAATCTGTTGAGGGAAGGCAACGAGGCGGACTTGAAAGCGAGGCAGAATAGCAGGAAAGAGATTTCAAGAGGTACGTTGGAATCGACTTTAAAGCACAGGAAGAGGGGTGCAACTTAGACAATGATGCACTTGGCCAAAAAGGGCGTATGCGTTTTCTCCTGAATATATTCAGGAGAAAACGCATACGCCCTTTTTGGCCAAGCAAGCAAGCGGGCAATGCAAAACTGCACTACAAAGAAGTATCACTTCCCACCGGTCAAAAGGGACATCCACAAAATTTGTAAAATCCATAAAGGCAAGACAGGCCCTGGAGAACAGGGAGCCTTGTTATGCTGATGGGCGGGATATAACTAGCCAACTGCCTCTCCGGAGGAGTGCATTGTGTTCCCTAAAACAAATAAACAACAGAGCTACAGAGCCAAGGGCACTTCCAGTGTAGGGAATATACCTTGGGAAAACTGAAAATCGATAAGACAGAGCCACCCCAAAATTTAGGGCTGCACTGCATACAAGGACCTCAACTTGGGTACACCTTAAATATCCCAGGAAATATAAAAATGGTTCAAAAAATTGTGTTAGTTACATACGATGGAATATCCCTCAGCCATGAAATCAATGTCATAAGACCAGTAGCAGCAAAATGGGTGGATTCAGGTACGATGATTCTAAGTGAAATAAGTCACAAAGAAAAAGAAACTTATCATAAGATATCACTTATGAAGATCCTGTAAACATGGCTACACTTGAACTGAGTTAGGAAAGAGAACAGTGTCTCACATTTAGAAAACACTCTTATGCCTGCTTAAGGGGGAAGGAGAGGTGGGGTGATGCATAAAACCAGAGTTTGATATAAGCACAGGTACCGTTCCAAAAACCAACTATGGAATAGACAAGACCTACACCTTCCTCAGTGAAAGGGACTCAAAACCCCATATTTCACGCAGAGGAATATATCTGACTAGTAAGAATCTTAAAACCTATGTATTGATATGTCTCCGTAAGGGAATCAAGTGTGTCTAGACTGGCATAAACATGGCAGCGAGAATCAGCTCAAACCCACTATAAAAAGGAATTTCAAAAACAAAACAAAAAAACTAGGAAATTCTTTACAATTCCTTCAGGGTCTCTGATGAAACCTGGAATGACCGTATGTACAATGACAGCTGGATGTGGCATAAAACTGGACACTTGGGACTGAGAGGATTGGTGAGATTGGGTGAGCAAATGCAGACCCTTTAAAGCACAAATGCCTGGCACCCATTCCATGGGTCCCAACTCTCCAGCTTAAAGGGAATATTACTACAGTTTTAACATGTACTGGAAAGCTAGAGAACGGACCCAAGGTGAATACGAAAGGTTTCTAAAACTCAACGAATATTCCCTCTCCTGGTGCTAGGGTTTGACATTCCATCTACTTTACTATCAACCTCCCAACTTGCAGAGACAGCCCCTTTAACCTCCTGGTTCGCACAGGTTGCCAATTTGGCAGAGGATGAAAGGGAAGAGGGAGAACCAATGAGAGAGTAGCTGTTAGGCATTTGGACGGGCACATATCACTCTAATTTCCCGGCAGGAAGAAGAATTAACCAAAGTCTCAGCCACCCAACGGGAACCAGTATATCTCCTACACCAAAATTTTGGACTTGCGGTCAGCTCACAAAAAACTAGTTGAAAAATGAAGATCAGGGGCACAGCAATTCCCAAACTGGCCGTGTAATAAAGGACAACTATCGTCCAAAAATCTGTTGAGGGAAGGCAACGAGGCGGACTTGAAAGCGAGGCAGAATAGCAGGAAACAGATTTCAAGAGGTACCTTGGAATCGCCTTTAAAGCACAGGAAGAGGGGCACAACTTCGACAATGATGCACTTGGCCAAAAAGGGCGTATGCGTTTTCTCCTGAATATATTCAGGAGAAAACACATACGCCCTTTTTGGCCAAGCAAGCAAGCGGGCAATGCAAATCTGCACTACAAAGAAGTATCACTTCCCACCGGTCAAAAGGGACATCCACAAAATGTGTAAAAACCAGAAAGGCAAGACAGGCCCTGGAGAACAGGGAGCCTTGTTATGCTGATGGGCGGGATGTAAATTGCCAACTGCCTCTCTGGAGGAGTGCATTGTGTTCCCTAAAACAAGTAAACAACAGAGCTACAGAGCCAAGGGCACTTCCAGTCTAGGGAATATACCTTGGGAAAACTGAAAATCAATAAGACAGAGCCACCCCAAAATTTAGGGCTGCACTGCTTACAAGGACCTCAACTTGGGTACACCTTAAATATCCCAGGAAATATAAAAATGGTTCAAAAAATTGTGGTACTTACGTACGATGGAATATCCCTCAGCCATGAAATCAATGTCATAAGACCAGTAGCAGCAAAATGGGTGGATTCAGGTACGATGATTCTAAGTGAAATAAGTCACACAGAAAAAGAAACTTATCATAAGATATCACTTATGAAGATCCTTTAAACATGGCTACACTTGAACTGAGTTAGAAAGAGAACAGTGTCTCACATCTAGAAAACACTCTTATGCCTGCTTAAGGGGGAAGGAGAGGTGGGGTGATGCATAAAACCAGAGTTTGATATAAGCACAGGTACCGTTCCAAAAACCAACTATGGAATAGACAAGACCTACACCTTCCTCAGTGAAAGGGACTCAAAACCCCATATTTCCCGCAGAGGAATATATCTGACTAGTAAGAATCTTAAAACCTATGTATTGATATGTCTACGTAAGGGAATCAAGTGTGTCTAGACTGGCATAAACATGGCAGCGAGAATCAGCTCAAACCCATTATAAAAAGGAATTTCAAAAACAAAACAAAAAAACTGGGAAATTCTTTACAATTCCTTCAGGGTCTCTAATGAAACCTGGAATGACCCTATCTACAACGACAGCTGGATGTGGCATAAGGCTGCACACTTGGGACTGAGACGATTGGTGGGATTGGGTGAGCAAATGCAGACCCTTTAAAGCACAAATGCCTGGCACCCATTCCATGGGTCCCAACTCTCCAGGATGAAGGGAATATTACTACAGCTATAACATGTACGGTAAACCTAGAGAACAGACACACTGTGAATACGAAAGGTTTCTAAAACTCAACGAATAGTCCCTCTCCTGGTGCTCCGGTTTGACTTTCAATCTGCTTTACTATCAATCTCCCAACTTGGAGAGACAGCCCCTTTAACCTCCTGGCTCGCACAGGTTGCCAATTTGGCAGAGGATGAAAGGGAAGAGGGAGAACCAATGAGAGAGTAGCTGTTAGGCATTAGGACGGGCACATATCACTCTAACTTCCCAGCAGGAAGAAGAATTAACCAAAGTCTCAGACCCCCACCGTGAACCAGCATAGGTCCTGAACCAAAATTTTGCACTCCTGGTCAGCTCACAAAAAAACGAGTTGAAAAATGGAGCGCAAGGGCACAGCAATTCACAAACTTTCAGAGTAATAAAGGACAACTATCGTCCAAAAATCTGTAAAGGGAAGGCAACGAGGCGGACTTGAAAGCGAGGCAGAATACCAGGAAACAGATTTCAAGAGGTACGTTGGAATCGCCTTTAAAGCACAGGAAGAGGGGCACAACTTCGACAATGATGCACTTGGCCAAAAAGGGCGTATGCGTTTTCTCCTGAATATATCCAGGAGAAAACACATACGCCCTTTTTGGCCAAGCAAGCAAGTGGGCAATGCAAATCTGCACTACAAAGAAGTATCACTTCCCACCGGTCAAAAGGGACATCCACAAAATGTGTAAAAATCAGAAAGGCAAGACAGTCCCTGGAGAACAGGAAGCCTTGTTATGCTGATGGGCGGGATGTAAACTGCCAACTGCCTCTCTGGAGGAGTGCATTGTGTTCCCTAAAACAAGTAAACAACAGAGCTACAGAGCCAAGGGAACTTCCAGTCTAGGGAATATACCTTGGGAAAACTGAAAATCAATAAGAGAGAGCCACCCCAAAATTTAGGGCTGCACTGCTTTCAAGGACCTCAACTTGGGTACACCTTAAGTATCCCAGGAAATATAAATATGGTTCAAAAAATTGTGGTACTTACCTACGATGGAATATCCCTCAGCCATGAAACCAATGTCATAAGACCAGTAGCAGCAAAATGGGTGGATTCAGGTACGATGATTCTAAGTGAAATAAGTCACACAGAAAAAGAAACTTATCATAAGATATCACTTATGAAGATCCTGTAAACATGGCTACACTTTAACTGAGTTAGGAAAGAGAACAGTGTCTCACATTTAGAAAACACTCTTATGCCTGCTTAAGGGGGAAGTAGAGGTGGGGTGATGAATAAAACCAGAGTTTGATATAAGCACAGGTACTGCTCGAAAAACCAACTATGGAATAGACAAGAGCTACACCTTCCTCAGTGAAAGGGACTCAAAACCCCATATTTCCCACAGAGGAATATATCTGACTAGTAAGAATCTTAAAACCTATGTATTGATATGTCTCCATAAGGGAATCAAGTGTGTCTAGACTGGCATAAACATGGCAGCGGGAATTAGCTCAAACCCACTATAAAAAGGAATTTCAAAAACAAAACAAAAAAACTGGGAAATTCTTTACAATTCCTTCAAGGTCTCTGATGAAACCTGGAATGACCCTATCTACAACGACAGCTGGATGTGGCATAAGGCTGGACACTTGGGACTGAGACGATTGGTGGGATTGGGTGAGCAAATGCAGACCCTTTAAAGCACAAATGCCTGGCACCCATTCTATGGGTCCCAACTCTCCAGGATGAAGGGAATATTACTACAGCTATAACATATACGGTAAACCTAGAGAACGGACACACTGTGAATACGAAATGTTTCTAAAACTCAACGAATAGTCCCTCTCCTGGTGCTCCGGTTTGACTTTCAATCTGCTTTACTATCAATCTCCCAACTTGGAGAGACAGCCCCTTTAACCTCCTGGCTCGCACAGGTTGCCAATTTGGCAGAGGTGAAAGGGAAGAGGGAGAACCAATGAGAGAGTAGCTGTTAGGCATTAGGACGGGCACATATCACTCTAACTTCCCAGCAGGAAGAAGAATTAACCAAAGTCTCAGACCCCCACCGTGAACCAGCATAGGTCCTGAACCAAAATTTTGCACTCCTGGTCAGCTCACAAAAAAACGAGTTGAAAAATGGAGCGCAAGGGCACAGCAATTCACAAACTGGCAGAGTAATAAAGGACAACTATCGTCCAAAAATCTGTAAAGGGAAGGCAACGAGGCGGACTTGAAAGCGAGGCAGAATACAAGGAAACAGATTTCAAGAGGTACGTTGGAATCGCCTTTAAAGCACAGGAAGAGGGGCACAACTTCGACAATGATGCACTTGGCCAAAAAGGGCGTATGCGTTTTCTGCTGAATATATTCAGGAGAAAATGCATACGCCCTTTTTGGCCAAGCAAGCAAGCGGGCAATGGAAATCTGCACTGCAAAGAAGTATCACTTCCCACCGGTCAAAAGGGACATCCACAAAATGTGTAAACACCAGAAAGGCAAGACAGGCCCTGGAGAACAGGGAGCCTTTTTATGCTGATGGGGCGGATGTAACTTGCCAACTGCCTCTCTGGAGGAGTGCATTGTGTTCCCTAAAACAAGTAAAGAACAGAGCTACAGAGCCAAGGGCACTTCCAGTCTAGGGAATATACCTTGGGAAAACTGAAAATCAATAAGCCAGAGCCACCCCAAACTATAGGTCTGCACTGCTTACAAGGACCTCAACTTGGGTACACCTTAAATATCCCAGGAAATATAAAAATGGTTCAAAATATTGTCTTACCTACGTACGATGGAATATCCCTCAGCCATGAAGTCAATGTCATAAGACCAGTAGCAGCAAAATGGGTGGATTCAGGTACGATGATTCTAAGTGAAATAAGTCACACAGAAAAAGAAACTTATCATAAGATATCACTTATGATGATCCTGTACACATGGCTACACTTGAACTGAGTTAGGAAAGAGAACAGTGTCTCACATTTAGAAAACACTCTTATGCCTGCTTAAGGGGGAAGGAGAGGTGGGGTGATGCATAAAACCAGAGTTTGATATAAGCACAGGTACCGTTCCAAAAGCCAACTATGGAATAGACAAGACCTACACCTTCCTCAGTGAAAGGGACTCAAAACCCCATATTTCCCGCAGAGGAATATATCTGACTAGTAAGAATCTTAAAACCTATGTATTGATATGTCTACGTAAGGGAATCAAGTGTGTCTAGACTGGCATAAACATGGCAGCGAGAATCAGCTCAAACCCATTATAAAAAGGAATTTCAAAAAGAAAACAAAAAAACTGGGAAATTCTTTACAATTCCTTCAGGGTCTCTGATGAAACCTGGAATGACCCTATCTAGAATGACAGCTGGATGTGGCATAAGGCTGGACACTTGGGACTGAGAGGATTGGTGAGATTGGGTGAGCAAATGCAGACCCTTTAAAGCACAAATGCCTGGCACCCATTCCATGGGTCCCAACTCTCCAGGTTGAAGGGAATATTACTACAGCTCTAACATGTACGGGAAATCTAGAGAACGGACACACTGTGAATACGAAAGGTTTCTAAAACTCAACGAATAGTCCCTCTCCTGGTGCTCCGGTTTGAATTTCCATCTGCTTTACTATCAACCTCCCAACTTGGAGAGACAGCCCCTTTAACCTCCTGGTTCGCACAGGTTTCCAATTTGGCAGGGGATGAAAGGGAAGAGGGAGAACCAATGAGAGAGTAGCTGTTAGGCATTTGGACGGGCACATATCACTGTAATTTCCCGCCAGGAAGAAAAATTAACCAAAGTCTCAGCCACCCACCGGGAACCACCATAGGTCCCGAACCAAAATTTTGGACATGCGGTCAGCTCACAAAAAACGAGTTGAAAAATGGAGCTCAGGGGCACAGCAATTCCCAAACTGGCCGAGTAATAAAGGACAACTATCGTCCAAAAATCTGTTGAGGGAAGGCAGCGAGGTAGACTTGAAAGCGAGGCACAATAGCAGGAAACATATTTCAAGATGTACGTTGGAATCGCCTTTAAAGCACAGGAAGAGGGGCACAACTTCGACAATGATGCACTTGGCCAAAAAGGGCGTATGCGTTTTCTCCTGAATATATTCAGGAGAAAACGCATACGCCCTTTTTGGCCAAGCAAGCAAGCAGGCAATGCAAATCTGCACTATAAAGAAGTATCACTTCCCACCGGTCAAAAGGGACATCCACAAAATGTGTAAAAACCAGAAAGGCAAAACAGGCCCTGGAGAACAGGGAGCTTTGTTATGCTGATGGGCGGGATGTAAATTGCCAACTGCCTCACTGGAGGAGTGCATTGTGTTCCCTAAAACAAGTAAACAACAGAGCTACAGAGCCAAGGGCACTTCCAGTCTAGGGAATATACCTTGGGAAAACTGAAAATCAATAAGACAGAACCACCCCAAAATATAGGGCTGCACTGCTTACAAGGACCTCAACTTGGGTACACCTTAAATATCCCAGGAAATATAAAAATGGTTCAAAAAATTGTGGTACTTACGTACGATGGAATATCCCTCAGCCATGAAATCAATGTCATAAGACCAGTAGCAGCAAAATGGGTGGATTCAGGTATGATGATTCTAAGTGAAATAAGTCACACAGAAAAAGAAACTTATCATAAGATATCACTTATGAAGATCCTGTAAACATGGTTACACTTGAACTGAGTTAGGAAAGAGAACAGAGTCTCACATTTAGGAAACAATCTTATGCCTGCTTAAGGGTGAAGGAGAGGTGGGGTGATGCATAAAACCAGAGATTGATATAAGCACAGGTACCGTTCCAAAAACCAACTATGGAATAGACAAGACCTACACCTTCCTCAATGAAAGGGACTCAAAACCCATAGTTCCCGCAGAGGAATATATCTGACTAGTAAGAATCTTAAAACCTATGTATTGATATGTCTCCGTAAGGGAATCAAGTGTGTCTAGACTGGCATAAACATGGCAGCGAGAATCAGCTCAAACCCACTATAAAAAAGAATTTCAAAAGCAAAACAAAAAAACTGGGAAATTCTTTACAATTCCTTCAGGGTCTCTGATGAAACCTGGAATGACCCTATCTACAACGACAGCTGGATGTGGCATAAGGCTGGACACTTGGGTCTGAGAGGATTTGTGAGATTGGGTGAGAAAATGCAGACCCTTTAAATCACAAATGCCTTGCACACATTGCATGGGTCACAACTCTCCAGGTTGAAGGGAATATTACTACAGCTATAACATGTACAGGAAACCTAGAGAACAGACACACTGTGAATATGAAAGGTTTCTAAAACTCAAGGAATAGTCCCTCTCCTGGTGCTCCGGTTTGACTTGCCATCTGCTTTACTATCAACCTCCCTATTTTGAGAGACAGCCCCTTTAACCTCCTGGTTCGCACAGGTGGCCAATTTGGCAGAGGATGAAAGGGAAGAGGGAGGACCAATGAGAGAGTAGCTGTTAGGCATTTGGACGGGCACATATCACTGTAATTTCCCGCCAGGAAGAAGAATTAACCAAAGCCTCAGCCCCCCACCGGGAACCAGTATAGGTCCTGACCCAAAATTTTGGACTTGCGGTCAGCTCACAAAAAACGAGTTGAAAAATGGAGCTCAGGGGCACAGCAATTCCCAAACTGGCCGAGTAATAAAGGACAACTATCGTCCAAAAATCTGTTGATGGAAGGCAACGTGGCGGACTTGAAAACGAGGCAGAATAGCAGGAAACAGATTTCAAGAGGTATATTGCAATCGCCTTTAAAGCACAGGAAGAGGGGCACAACTTCGACAATGATGCACTTGGCCAAAAAGGGCGTATGCGTTTTCTCCTGAATATATTCAGGAGAAAACGCATACGCCCTTTTTGGCCAAGCAAGCAAGCGGGCAATGCAAATCTGCACTACAAAGAAGTATCACTTCCCACCGGTCAAAAGGGACATCCACAAAATGTGTAAACACCAGAAAGGCAAGACAGGCCCTGGAGAACAGGGAGCCTTGTTATGCTGATGGGCGGGATGTAAATTGCCAAATGCCTCACTGGAGGAGTGCATTGTGTTCCCTAAAACAAGTAAAGAACAGAGCTACAGAGCCAAGGGCACTTCCAGTCTAGGGAATATACCTTGGGAAAACTGAAAATCAATAAGACAGAGCCACCCCAAAATTTAGGGCTGCACTGCTTACAAGGACCTCAACTTGGGTACACCTTAAGTATCCCAAGAAATATAAATATGGTTCAAAAAATTGTGGTACTTACATACGATGGAATATCCCTCAGCCATGAAATCAATGTCATAAGACCAGTAGCAGCAAAATGGGTGGATTCAGGTACGATGATTCTAAGTGAAATAAGTCACAGAGAAAAAGAAACTTATCATAAGATATCACTTATGAAGATCCTGTAAACATGGCTACACTTGAACTGAGTTAGGAAAGAGAACAGTGTCTCACATTTAGAAAACACCCTTATGCCTGCTTAAGGGGGAAGGAGAGGTGGGGTGATGCATAAAAACAGAGTTTGATATAAGCACAGGTACCGTTCCAAAAACCAACTATGGAATAGACGAGACCTACACCTTCCTCAGTGAAAGGGACTCAAAACACCATATTTCCCACAGAGGAATATATCTGACTAGTAAGAATCTTAAAACCTATGTATTGATATGTCTCCATAAGGGAATCAAGTGTGTCTAGACTGGCATAAACATGGCAGCGAGAATCAGCTCAAACCCACTATAAAAAGGAATTTCAAAAACAAAACAAAAGAACTGGGAAATTCTTTACAATTCCGTCAGGGTCTCTGAAAAATCCTGGAATGACCCTATCTACAATGACAGCTGGATGTGGCCTAAGGCTGGACACTAGGGACTGAGAGGATTGGTGAGATTGGGTGAGCAAATGCAGACCCTTTAAAGCACAAATGCCTGGCACCCATTCCATGGGTCCCAACTCTACAGGTTGAAGGGAATATTACTACAGTTATAACATGTACGGGAAAACTAGACCGGACACACTGTGAATACGAAAGGTTTCTAAAACTCAAAGAATAGTCCCTCTCCTGGTGTTCCGTTTTGACTTTCCATCTGCTTTACTATCAATCTCCCAACTTGGAGAGACAGCCCCTTTAACCTCCTGGTTCGCACAGGTTGCCAATTTGGAAGAGGATGAAAGGGAAGAGGGAGAACCAATGAGAGAGTAGCTGTTAGGCATTTGGACGGGCACATATCACTCTAATTTTCCGGCAGGAAGAAGAATTAACCAAAGTCTCAGCCACCCAACGGGAACCAGCATAGGTCCTGAACCAAAATTTTTGACATGCGGTCAGCTCACAAAAAACGAGTTGAAAAATGGAGCTCAGGGGCACAGCAATTCACAAACTGGCCGAGTTTAAAGGACAACTATCGTCCAAAAACCTGTTGAGGGAAGGCAACGAGGCAGACTTGAAAGCGAGGCAGAATAGCAGGAAACAGATTTCAAGAGGTACGTTGGAATCGCCTTTAAAGCACAGGAAGAGGGACACATCTTCGACAATGATGCACTTGGCCAAAAAGGGTGTATGCGTTTTCTCCTGAATATATTCAGGAGAAAACGCATACGCCCTTTTTGGCCAAGCAAGCAAGCGGGCAATGCAAATCTGCACTACAAAGAAGTATCACTTCCCACCGGTCAAAAGGGACATCCACAAAATGTGTAAAAACCAGAAAGGCAAGACAGGCCCTGGAGAACAGGGAGCCTTTTTATGCTGATAGGCGGGATGTAAATTGCCAACTGCCTCTCTGGAGAAGTGCATTGTGTTCCCTAAAACAAATAAACAACAGAGCTAGAGAGCCAAGGGCACTTCCAATCTAGGGAATATACCTTGGGAAAACTGAAATCAATAAGACAGAGCCACCCCAAAATTTAATGCTGCACTGCTTACAAGGTCCTCAACTTGGGTACACCTAAAATATCCCAGGAAATATAAAAATGGTTCCAAAAATTGTGGTAATTATGTACGATGGATTATCCCTCAGCCATGAAATCAATGTCATAAGACCAGTAGCAGCAAAATGGGTGGATTCAGGTACGATGATTCTAAGTGAAATAAGTCACACAGAAAAAGAAACTTATCATAAGATATCAATTATGAAGATCCTGTAAACATGGCTACACTTGAACTGAGTTAGGAAAGAGAACAGTGTCTCACATTTAGAAAACACTCTTATGCCTGCTTAAGGGGGAAGGAGAGGTGGGGTGATGCATAAAACCAGAGTTTGATATAAGCACAGGTACCGTTCCAAAAACCAACTATGGAATAGACAAGACCTACACCTTCCTCAGTGAAAGGGACTCAAAACCCCATATTTCCCGCAGAGGAATATATCTGACTAGTAAGAATCTTAAAACCTATGTATTGATATGTCTCCGTAAGGGAATCAAGTGTGTCTAGACTGGCATAAACATGGCAGCGGGAATTAGCTCAAACCCACTATAAAAAGGAATTTCAAAAAAAAAAACAAAAAAACTGGGAAATTCTTTACAATTCCTTCAGGGTCTCTGATGAAACCTGGAATGACCCTATCTACAACGACAGCTGGAAGTGGCATAAGTCTGGACACTTGGGACTGAGAGGATTGGTGAGATTGGGTGAGCAAATGCAGACCCTTTAAAGCACAA
Source organism: Hyperoodon ampullatus (assembly GCF_949752795.1). NCBI lineage: Eukaryota > Metazoa > Chordata > Mammalia > Artiodactyla > Ziphiidae > Hyperoodon > Hyperoodon ampullatus. Next base: position 524 of record NW_027640827.1, on the reverse strand, counting down.
ATGCCTGGCACCCATTCCAAGGGTCCCAACTCTCCAGGTTAAAGGGAATATTACTACAGCTATAACATGTACGGGAAACCTAGAGAACGGACACACTGTGAATATGAAAGGTTTCTAAAACTCAACGAATAGTCCCACTACTGGTGCTAGGGTTTGACTTTCCATCTGCTTTACTATCAACCTCCCAACTTGGAGAGACAGCCCCTTTAACCTCCTGGTTCGCACAGGTTGCCAATTTGGCAGAGGATGAAAGGGAAGAGGGAGAACCAATGAGAGAGTAGCTGTTAGGCATTTGGACGGGCACATATCACTCTAATTTCCCGGCATGAAGAAAAATTAACCAAAGTCTCAGCCACCCACCGGGAACCAGTATAGGTCCTGAACCAAAATTTTGGACATGCGGTCAGCTCACAAAAAACGAGTTGAAAAATGGGGCTCAGGGGCACAGCAATTCACAAACTGGCCGAGTAATAAAGGACAACTATCGTCCAAAAATCTGTTGAGGGAAGGCAACGAGGCGGATT
>NW_027640828.1:0-75000 GCF_949752795.1 Hyperoodon ampullatus | reverse complement strand
GCACTCAAGAAATGCCATTGATACTCTTTGTATGTGACCTTCAGATTAAAAAGGTGAAGCCCAAAGAGAAAAAAAGTCATTTGAAGTTAGTACCAGTAACATCAGGCTCAGAGCAGGCTCAGAAACAACTGTGCCCCCCGGGAAAAGCAGATACCTCTGGTGAGCGGAGCAAGGAAACATCAGGTAAGAGGAAACTCTTTGGGAACAACTCCTCTGGCTTCCCTGGCCATGTTCAAGTGCATGGGCTAGGTGTGGGAGATGGATCCTGGACGGGCCTGGGGCCAGGCTGGGCTGAGGAGCTCACCCAGCTCCAGCTGAAACATCAGAACTGACTTCCAGGGAATTTCCTGGTGGTCCAGTGGTTAGGACTTGGCGCTTTCACTGCCGGGACCCAGGTTCAGTCCCTGGTCAGGGAACTAAGATCCCACAAGCTGCATGGCACAGCCAAAAATTAAAAATAAACAAAACAAGACCAAAAAAGACCTGACTTCCAGAGTCACAGACTTGAGTTTCATCGATATGAAAGCTGTGTAACTCGGGGCAAGCCTTCCAAATTCTCTGAGCTCCAGTTCCTAGTCCATAAAACGGAAAGAAAGAATCAGAGTTCACAGGTTATTCAAAGGTGTTCACTTCAAGGGACTTCCCTGGCGGTCCTGTGGTTTGAGTATCTACAAAGTTTTTGACATTAAAGAGGTGTTCTTATACTGGAAACATTCCGGAACCGCTGGATTAAATCATCCATGGTTCATCATACACTTAACAGTTTCATTGAGGCATACTATAAAATTCACCGTTTTAAGTATACAGTGATTTTTGGTTAAAGACCAGTCAATTTAATTCTTTGGGGAAACAAGTAAGAAATATGTAATGAATAGGATGAGGCCGTGATGGGCTTTAGTTCGCTTTTTATAAACCATCAGAAGGAAAATTATGAATTGGTGCTGCAAATAAATGCATAAACCGTTATAATACAGAGGCTTGTCTCAAAGTAACTCCTTGACAGTGAGTGGACTCATAACCCTCTGCTGCAGAATTCTGATACTACAGGAGTCTCTCTGCAGTTTGGAAATATGTACCAACAAAGAAAAATTCTGATTTGTCACCTTCTTTTAGATGAATCTGCTCAGGAGGCTTCCAACATGCAAGAGAGACAACCCCTGAAGGTGAGTGCCTCCCAAATCCAGAGGACCAGAGACCGTTTCTCTCCCCGTGGATGTGAATATTGGTAAAAGTGGGAAAATACTGAAAATGGCCTGGCCCTCACTGCCTCCCTTTCCTGATCTCTTTATCACAATGCCTGATGTAGTATTGAGAGCTTAATAGTAATTAATAACAATTGTGATAGCTGATACTTCTTTTGTTTTCATAGTGATGCCAGATTTATTTTAGGCAATTCACATGGATTAATTTATTTAGTCCCTAAGAAAACCTCTGTGACATTGCTACTATTATTATCCCCCAATAATAATGAGGATATTATTACTATTAAATAATAATAATAAACAGGCAGATATTGTGGTATAGAGATGTTAAATAATTTGCTTGAGACCGCAGTGGCAGTGGTAGTAGTCTACACCCAAAGCCCCAAACCATTTCCAAATTCGTGAATTTTTCATATGTTTCTGAGGCTCAGGCATTTCCCCTAGGGCTAAACTCGCAGATGCTGCTGATGCTTCTGTTTAGATGCCCAGTCTCACAACAGGAAGTACCAGCTCCCCTCTGCTCAGTCAAAGGGCCCCTTTCACATTGCTTGGGAATGGCCTGGACTGTTGGCCCCTCCCTTCTGTGAGCTCCTTCAGGGCCTCGTCTGCACCTGAGGCATCTCTGAAGCCTCAGTCCCAGCCCAGGGGGACCCTTAGAGGGATCTTGAATAAGTTCTTCCACAATTGCAGATTAAGCTCTAGTTTAGAGGGTAAAGGGATCTGGCGGGTGGGGTGCCAGTGTGGACACAGTTGAGGAGAGAATTCAAAGAAGGATCATAAAAGAAAGTATTCATTTTTATTATTACCACGTTTAAACAGCATGTGTAAGCTCGGAAAGTTCTTTCACTTAGCTTGTTTTACAGTTATTGTTCACTGATTCATAAATGAGGGAGCTGGTTATACTGTTATTGCTCACTGTTTCATAAACAAAGGAGCTGAATGAAGGTTTGCTTGAGGTTGTTTGTCAGTGACACACCCTGACACCAGTAGAATTGGTAGAGGAACCACCTCGCTTAATTCCAACTGAAACGTTCTTGCCAGGGTAGGACAGGATGTCACATCTGGCACCACTTTCTTGGCTGTCTACGTGAATTTCCGTAAACCATTCCTTTCTTCTCCCTTCCCTATATTCATCCCCCCACACCATTTGCCAGCAGTGTTTTGTCCCTTCTGTGCATTGGTCCATTTACTCTCCCAGCAGCTGTCTACTAGCTTATATTCGATCCCTTATATTTTATAGAAGCCCCTCCTCACCTTCACAGACCCCGTGGATTGTTAGAGTGTTGTGCTTCCCCGAATCTTCCGTGTAGCACACTCCTGCTCACATGGAGACCCCTCTTGGCGAGAGTGTCAGCCTGGAGAGAGTGTAAAGACAAGCGTTCAAGTCCTGGAAACACCCTTCATGTAGACCATTTCCTTTTCCTTCTAACTTCCCAGGTTCCCCGTAATTTAGGTACAGGAAATATAATGATCTTCCCGACTTGTTGAGAACTTTAATTAAGGTACTGCGCACAAAGACACTTTGTAAGCTCTGAGGCACTCGAGAAATGCCATTGATACTCTTTGTATGTGACCTTCAGATTAAAAAGGTGAAGCCCAAAGAGAAAAAAAGTCATTTGAAGTTAGTACCAGTAACATCAGGCTCAGAGCAGGCTCAGAAACAACTGTGCCCCCCGGGAAAAGCAGATACCTCTGGTGAGCGGAGCAAGGAAACATCAGGTAAGAGGAAACTCTTTGGGAACAACTCCTCTGGCTTCCCTGGCCATGTTCAAGTGCATGGGCTAGGTGTGGGAGATGGATCCTGGACGGGCCTGGGGCCAGGCTGGGCTGAGGAGCTCACCCAGCTCCAGCTGAAACATCAGAACTGACTTCCAGGGAATTTCCTGGTGGTCCAGTGGTTAGGACTTGGCGCTTTCACTGCCGGGACCCAGGTTCAGTCCCTGGTCAGGGAACTAAGATCCCACAAGCTGCATGGCACAGCCAAAAATTAAAAATAAACAAAACAAGACCAAAAAAGACCTGACTTCCAGAGTCACAGACTTGAGTTTCATCGATATGAAAGCTGTGTAACTCGGGGCAAGCCTTCCAAATTCTCTGAGCTCCAGTTCCTAGTCCATAAAACGGAAAGAAAGAATCAGAGTTCACAGGTTATTCAAAGGTGTTCACTTCAAGGGACTTCCCTGGCGGTCCTGTGGTTTGAGTATCTACAAAGTTTTTGACATTAAAGAGGTGTTCTTATACTGGAAACATTCCGGAACCGCTGGATTAAATCATCCATGGTTCATCATACACTTAACAGTTTCATTGAGGCATACTATAAAATTCACCGTTTTAAGTATACAGTGATTTTTGGTTAAAGACCAGTCAATTTAATTCTTTGGGGAAACAAGTAAGAAATATGTAATGAATAGGATGAGGCCGTGATGGGCTTTAGTTCGCTTTTTATAAACCATCAGAAGGAAAATTATGAATTGGTGCTGCAAAGAAATGCATAAACCGTTATAATACAGAGGCTTGTCTCAAAGTAACTCCTTGACAGTGAGTGGACTCATAACCCTCTGCTGCAGAATTCTGATACTACAGGAGTCTCTCTGCAGTTTGGAAATATGTACCAACAAAGAAAAATTCTGATTTGTCACCTTCTTTTAGATGAATCTGCTCAGGAGGCTTCCAACATGCAAGAGAGACAACCCCTGAAGGTGAGTGCCTCCCAAATCCAGAGGACCAGAGACCGTTTCTCTCCCCGTGGATGTGAATATTGGTAAAAGTGGGAAAATACTGAAAATGGCCTGGCCCTCACTGCCTCCCTTTCCTGATCTCTTTATCACAATGCCTGATGTAGTATTGAGAGCTTAATAGTAATTAATAACAATTGTGATAGCTGATACTTCTTTTGTTTTCATAGTGATGCCAGATTTATTTTAGGCAATTCACATGGATTAATTTATTTAGTCCCTAAGAAAACCTCTGTGACATTGCTACTATTATTATCCCCCAATAATAATGAGGATATTATTACTATTAAATAATAATAATAAACAGGCAGATATTGTGGTATAGAGATGTTAAATAATTTGCTTGAGACCGCAGTGGCAGTGGTAGTAGTCTACACCCAAAGCCCCAAACCATTTCCAAATTCGTGAATTTTTCATATGTTTCTGAGGCTCAGGCATTTCCCCTAGGGCTAAACTCGCAGATGCTGCTGATGCTTCTGTTTAGATGCCCAGTCTCACAACAGGAAGTACCAGCTCCCCTCTGCTCAGTCAAAGGGCCCCTTTCACATTGCTTGGGAATGGCCTGGACTGTTGGCCCCTCCCTTCTGTGAGCTCCTTCAGGGCCTCGTCTGCACCTGAGGCATCTCTGAAGCCTCAGTCCCAGCCCAGGGGGACCCTTAGAGGGATCTTGAATAAGTTCTTCCACAATTGCAGATTAAGCTCTAGTTTAGAGGGTAAAGGGATCTGGCGGGTGGGGTGCCAGTGTGGACACAGTTGAGGAGAGAATTCAAAGAAGGATCATAAAAGAAAGTATTCATTTTTATTATTACCACGTTTAAACAGCATGTGTAAGCTCGGAAAGTTCTTTCACTTAGCTTGTTTTACAGTTATTGTTCACTGATTCATAAATGAGGGAGCTGGTTATACTGTTATTGCTCACTGTTTCATAAACAAAGGAGCTGAATGAAGGTTTGCTTGAGGTTGTTTGTCAGTGACACACCCTGACACCAGTAGAATTGGTAGAGGAACCACCTCGCTTAATTCCAACTGAAACGTTCTTGCCAGGGTAGGACAGGATGTCACATCTGGCACCACTTTCTTGGCTGTCTACGTGAATTTCCGTAAACCATTCCTTTCTTCTCCCTTCCCTATATTCATCCCCCCACACCATTTGCCAGCAGTGTTTTGTCCCTTCTGTGCATTGGTCCATTTACTCTCCCAGCAGCTGTCTACTAGCTTATATTCGATCCCTTATATTTTATAGAAGCCCCTCCTCACCTTCACAGACCCCGTGGATTGTTAGAGTGTTGTGCTTCCCCGAATCTTCCGTGTAGCACACTCCTGCTCACATGGAGACCCCTCTTGGCGAGAGTGTCAGCCTGGAGAGAGTGTAAAGACAAGCGTTCAAGTCCTGGAAACACCCTTCATGTAGACCATTTCCTTTTCCTTCTAACTTCCCAGGTTCCCCGTAATTTAGGTACAGGAAATATAATGATCTTCCCGACTTGTTGAGAACTTTAATTAAGGTACTGCGCACAAAGACACTTTGTAAGCTCTGAGGCACTCGAGAAATGCCATTGATACTCTTTGTATGTGACCTTCAGATTAAAAAGGTGAAGCCCAAAGAGAAAAAAAGTCATTTGAAGTTAGTACCAGTAACATCAGGCTCAGAGCAGGCTCAGAAACAACTGTGCCCCCCGGGAAAAGCAGATACCTCTGGTGAGCGGAGCAAGGAAACATCAGGTAAGAGGAAACTCTTTGGGAACAACTCCTCTGGCTTCCCTGGCCATGTTCAAGTGCATGGGCTAGGTGTGGGAGATGGATCCTGGACGGGCCTGGGGCCAGGCTGGGCTGAGGAGCTCACCCAGCTCCAGCTGAAACATCAGAACTGACTTCCAGGGAATTTCCTGGTGGTCCAGTGGTTAGGACTTGGCGCTTTCACTGCCGGGACCCAGGTTCAGTCCCTGGTCAGGGAACTAAGATCCCACAAGCTGCATGGCACAGCCAAAAATTAAAAATAAACAAAACAAGACCAAAAAAACCTGACTTCCAGAGTCACAGACTTGAGTTTCATCGATATGAAAGCTGTGTAACTCGGGGCAAGCCTTCCAAATTCTCTGAGCTCCAGTTCCTAGTCCATAAAACGGAAAGAAAGAATCAGAGTTCACAGGTTATTCAAAGGTGTTCACTTCAAGGGACTTCCCTGGCGGTCCTGTGGTTTGAGTATCTACAAAGTTTTTGACATTAAAGAGGTGTTCTTATACTGGAAACATTCCGGAACCACTGGATTAAATCATCCATGGTTCATCATACACTTAACAGTTTCATTGAGGCATACTATAAAATTCACCGTTTTAAGTATACAGTGATTTTTGGTTAAAGACCAGTCAATTTAATTCTTTGGGGAGGGCTTCCCTGGTGGCGCAGTGGTTGAGAGTCCGCCTGCCGATGCAGGGGACACGGGTTCGTGCCCCGGTCCGGGAAGATCCCACATGCCGTGGAGAGGCTGGGCCCGTGAGCCATGGCCGCTGAGCCTGCGCGTCCGGAGCCTGTGCTCCGCAACGGGAGAGGTCAAAACAGTGAGAGGCCCGCGTACCGCAAAAAAAAAAAAAAAAAAAAATAATTCTTTGGGGAAACAAGTAAGAAATATGTAATGAATAGGATGAGGCCGTGATGGGCTTTAGTTCGCTTTTTATAAACCATCAGAAGGAAAATTATGAATTGGTGCTGCAAATAAATGCATAAACCGTTATAATACAGAGGCTTGTCTCAAAGTAACTCCTTGACAGTGAGTGGACTCATAACCCTCTGCTGCAGAATTCTGATACTACAGGAGTCTCTCTGCAGGTTGGAAATATGTACCAACAAAGAAAAATTCTGATTTGTCACCTTCTTTTAGATGAGTCTGCTCAGGAGGCTTCCAACATGCAAGAGAGACAACCCCTGAAGGTGAGTGCCTCCCAAATCCAGAGGACCAGAGACCGTTTCTCTCTCCGTGGATGTGAATATTGGTAAAAGTGGGAAAATACTGAAAATGGCCTGGCCCTCACTGCCTCCCTTTCCTGATCTCTTTATCACAATGCCTGATGTAGTATTGAGAGCTTAATAGTAATTAATAACAATTGTGATAGCTGATACTTCTTTTGTTTTCATAGTGATGCCAGATTTATTTTAGGCAATTCACATGGATTAATTTATTTAGTCCCTAAGAAAACCTCTGTGACATTGCTACTATTATTATCCCCAAATAATAATGAGGATATTATTACTATTAAATAATAATAATAAACAGGCAGATATTGTGGTATAGAGATGTTAAATAATTTGCTTGAGACCGCAGTGGCAGTGGTAGTAGTCTACACCCAAAGCCCCAAACCATTTCCAAATTCGTGAATTTTTCATATGTTTCTGAAGCTCAGGCATTTCCCCTAGGGCTAAACTCGCAGATGCTGCTGATGCTTCCGTTTAGATGCCCAGTCTCACAACAGGAAGTACCAGCTCCCCTCTGCTCAGTCAAAGGGCCCCTTTCACATTGCTTGGGAATGGCCTGGACTGTTGGCCCCTCCCTTCTGTGAGCTCCTTCAGGGCCTCGTCTGCACCTGAGGCATCTCTGAAGCCTCAGTCCCAGCCCAGGGGGACCCTTAGAGGGATCTTGAATAAGTTCTTCCACAATTGCAGATTAAGCTCTAGTTTAGAGGGTAAAGGGATCTGGCGGGTGGGGTGCCAGTGTGGACACAGTTGAGGAGAGAATTCAAAGAAGGATCATAAAAGAAAGTATTCATTTTTATTATTACCACGTTTAAACAGCATTTGTAAGCTCGGAAAGTTCTTTCACTTAGCTTGTTTTACAGTTATTGTTCACTGATTCATAAATGAGGGAGCTGGTTATACTGTTATTGCTCACTGTTTCATAAACAAAGGAGCTGAATGAAGGTTTGCTTGAGGTTGTTTGTCAGTGACACACCCTGACACCAGTAGAATTGGTAGAGGAACCACCTCGCTTAATTCCAACTGAAATGTTCTTGCCAGGGTAGGACAGGATGTCACATCTGGCACCACTTTCTTGGCTGTCTACGTGAATTTCCGTAAACCATTCCTTTCTTCTCTCTTCCCTATATTCATCCCCCCACACCATTTGCCAGCAGTGTTTTGTCCCTTCTGTGCATTGGTCCATTTACTCTCCCAGCAGCTGTCTACTAGCTTATATTCGATCCCTTATATTTTATAGAAGCCCCTCCTCACCTTCACAGACCCCGTGGATTGTTAGAGTGTTGTGCTTCCCCGAATCTTCCGTGTAGCACACTCCTGCTCACATGGAGACCCCTCTTGGCGAGAGTGTCAGCCTGGAAAGAGTGTAAAGACAAGCGTTCAAGTCCTGGAAACACCCTTCATGTAGACCATTTCCTTTTCCTTCTAACTTCCCAGGTTCCCCGTAATTTAGGTACAGGAAATATAATGATCTCCCCGACTTGTTGAGAACTTTAATTAAGGTACTGCGCACAAAGACACTTTGTAAGCTCTGAGGCACTCGAGAAATGCCATTGATACTCTTTGTATGTGACCTTCAGATTAAAAAGGTGAAGCCCAAAGAGAAAAAAAGTCGTTTGAAGTTAGTACCAGTAACATCAGGCTCAGAGCAGGCTCAGAAACAACTGTGCCCCCCGGGAAAAGCAGATACCTCTGGTGAGCGGAGCAAGGAAACATCAGGTAAGAGGAAACTCTTTGGGAACAACTCCTCTGGCTTCCCTGGCCATGTTCAAGTGCATGGGCTAGGTGTGGGAGATGGATCCTGGACGGGCCTGGGGCCAGGCTGGGCTGAGGAGCTCACCCAGCTCCAGCTGAAACATCAGAACTGACTTCCAGGGAATTTCCTGGTGGTCCAGTGGTTAGGACTTGGCGCTTTCACTGCCGGGACCCAGGTTCAGTCCCTGGTCAGGGAACTAAGATCCCACAAGCTGCATGGCACAGCCAAAAATTAAAAATAAACAAAACAAGACCAAAAAAGACCTGACTTCCAGAGTCACAGACTTGAGTTTCATCGATATGAAAGCTGTGTAACTCGGGGCAAGCCTTCCAAATTCTCTGAGCTCCAGTTCCTAGTCCATAAAACGGAAAGAAAGAATCAGAGTTCACAGGTTATTCAAAGGTGTTCACTTCAAGGGACTTCCCTGGCGGTCCTGTGGTTTGAGTATCTACAAAGTTTTTGACATTAAAGAGGTGTTCTTATACTGGAAACATTCCGGAACCGCTGGATTAAATCATCCATGGTTCATCATACACTTAACAGTTTCATTGAGGCATACTATAAAATTCACCGTTTTAAGTATACAGTGATTTTTGGTTAAAGACCAGTCAATTTAATTCTTTGGGGAAACAAGTAAGAAATATGTAATGAATAGGATGAGGCCGTGATGGGCTTTAGTTCGCTTTTTATAAACCATCAGAAGGAAAATTATGAATTGGTGCTGCAAAGAAATGCATAAACCGTTATAATACAGAGGCTTGTCTCAAAGTAACTCCTTGACAGTGAGTGGACTCATAACCCTCTGCTGCAGAATTCTGATACTACAGGAGTCTCTCTGCAGGTTGGAAATATGTACCAACAAAGAAAAATTCTGATTTGTCACCTTCTTTTAGATGAGTCTGCTCAGGAGGCTTCCAACATGCAAGAGAGACAACCCCTGAAGGTGAGTGCCTCCCAAATCCAGAGGACCAGAGACCGTTTCTCTCTCCGTGGATGTGAATATTGGTAAAAGTGGGAAAATACTGAAAATGGCCTGGCCCTCACTGCCTCCCTTTCCTGATCTCTTTATCACAATGCCTGATGTAGTATTGAGAGCTTAATAGTAATTAATAACAATTGTGATAGCTGATACTTCTTTTGTTTTCATAGTGATGCCAGATTTATTTTAGGCAATTCACATGGATTAATTTATTTAGTCCCTAAGAAAACCTCTGTGACATTGCTACTATTATTATCCCCCAATAATAATGAGGATATTATTACTATTAAATAATAATAATAAACAGGCAGATATTGTGGTATAGAGATGTTAAATAATTTGCTTGAGACCGCAGTGGCAGTGGTAGTAGTCTACACCCAAAGCCCCAAACCATTTCCAAATTCGTGAATTTTTCATATGTTTCTGAAGCTCAGGCATTTCCCCTAGGGCTAAACTCGCAGATGCTGCTGATGCTTCTGTTTAGATGCCCAGTCTCACAACAGGAAGTACCAGCTCCCCTCTGCTCAGTCAAAGGGCCCCTTTCACATTGCTTGGGAATGGCCTGGACTGTTGGCCCCTCCCTTCTGTGAGCTCCTTCAGGGCCTCGTCTGCACCTGAGGCATCTCTGAAGCCTCAGTCCCAGCCCAGGGGGACCCTTAGAGGGATCTTGAATAAGTTCTTCCACAATTGCAGATTAAGCTCTAGTTTAGAGGGTAAAGGGATCTGGCGGGTGGGGTGCCAGTGTGGACACAGTTGAGGAGAGAATTCAAAGAAAGATCATAAAAGAAAGTATTCATTTTTATTATTACCACGTTTAAACAGCATTTGTAAGCTCGGAAAGTTCTTTCACTTAGCTTGTTTTACAGTTATTGTTCACTGATTCATAAATGAGGGAGCTGGTTATACTGTTATTGCTCACTGTTTCATAAACAAAGGAGCTGGATGAAGGTTTGCTTGAGGTTGTTTGTCAGTGACACACCCTGACACCAGTAGAATTGGTAGAGGAACCACCTCGCTTAATTCCAACTGAAATGTTCTTGCCAGGGTAGGACAGGATGTCACATCTGGCACCACTTTCTTGGCTGTCTACGTGAATTTCCGTAAACCATTCCTTTCTTCTCTCTTCCCTATATTCATCCCCCCACACCATTTGCCAGCAGTGTTTTGTCCCTTCTGTGCATTGGTCCATTTACTCTCCCAGCAGCTGTCTACTAGCTTATATTCGATCCCTTATATTTTATAGAAGCCCCTCCTCACCTTCACAGACCCCGTGGATTGTTAGAGTGTTGTGCTTCCCCGAATCTTCCGTGTAGCACACTCCTGCTCACATGGAGACCCCTCTTGGCGAGAGTGTCAGCCTGGAAAGAGTGTAAAGACAAGCGTTCAAGTCCTGGAAACACCCTTCATGTAGACCATTTCCTTTTCCTTCTAACTTCCCAGGTTCCCCGTAATTTAGGTACAGGAAATATAATGATCTCCCCGACTTGTTGAGAACTTTAATTAAGGTACTGCGCACAAAGACACTTTGTAAGCTCTGAAGCACTCGAGAAATGCCATTGATACTCTTTGTATGTGACCTTCAGATTAAAAAGGTGAAGCCCAAAGAGAAAAAATGTCGTTTGAAGTTAGTACCAGTAACATCAGGCTCAGAGCAGGCTCAGAAACAACTGTGCCCCCCGGGAAAAGCAGATACCTCTGGTGAGCGGAGCAAGGAAACATCAGGTAAGAGGAAACTCTTTGGGAACAACTCCTCTGGCTTCCCTGGCCATGTTCAAGTGCATGGGCTAGGTGTGGGAGATGGATCCTGGACGGGCCTGGGGCCAGGCTGGGCTGAGGAGCTCACCCAGCTCCAGCTGAAACATCAGAACTGACTTCCAGGGAATTTCCTGGTGGTCCAGTGGTTAGGACTTGGCGCTTTCACTGCCGGGACCCAGGTTCAGTCCCTGGTCAGGGAACTAAGATCCCACAAGCTGCATGGCACAGCCAAAAATTAAAAATAAACAAAACAAGACCAAAAAAGACCTGACTTCCAGAGTCACAGACTTGAGTTTCATCGATATGAAAGCTGTGTAACTCGGGGCAAGCCTTCCAAATTCTCTGAGCTCCAGTTCCTAGTCCATAAAACGGAAAGAAAGAATCAGAGTTCACAGGTTATTCAAAGGTGTTCACTTCAAGGGACTTCCCTGGCGGTCCTGTGGTTTGAGTATCTACAAAGTTTTTGACATTAAAGAGGTGTTCTTATACTGGAAACATTCCGGAACCGCTGGATTAAATCATCCATGGTTCATCATACACTTAACAGTTTCATTGAGGCATACTATAAAATTCACCGTTTTAAGTATACAGTGATTTTTGGTTAAAGACCAGTCAATTTAATTCTTTGGGGAAACAAGTAAGAAATATGTAATGAATAGGATGAGGCCGTGATGGGCTTTAGTTCGCTTTTTATAAACCATCAGAAGGAAAATTATGAATTGGTGCTGCAAAGAAATGCATAAACCGTTATAATACAGAGGCTTGTCTCAAAGTAACTCCTTGACAGTGAGTGGACTCATAACCCTCTGCTGCAGAATTCTGATACTACAGGAGTCTCTGCAGTTTGGAAATATGTACCAACAAAGAAAAATTCTGATTTGTCACCTTCTTTTAGATGAATCTGCTCAGGAGGCTTCCAACATGCAAGAGAGACAACCCCTGAAGGTGAGTGCCTCCCAAATCCAGAGGACCAGAGACCGTTTCTCTCTCCGTGGATGTGAATATTGGTAAAAGTGGGAAAATACTGAAAATGGCCTGGCCCTCACTGCCTCCCTTTCCTGATCTCTTTATCACAATGCCTGATGTAGTATTGAGAGCTTAATAGTAATTAATAACAATTGTGATAGCTGATACTTCTTTTGTTTTCATAGTGATGCCAGATTTATTTTAGGCAATTCACATGGATTAATTTATTTAGTCCCTAAGAAAACCTCTGTGACATTGCTACTATTATTATCCCCCAATAATAATGAGGATATTATTACTATTAAATAATAATAATAAACAGGCAGATATTGTGGTATAGAGATGTTAAATAATTTGCTTGAGACCGCAGTGGCAGTGGTAGTAGTCTACACCCAAAGCCCCAAACCATTTCCAAATTCGTGAATTTTCCATATGTTTCTGAAGCTCAGGCATTTCCCCTAGGGCTAAACTCGCAGATGCTGCTGATGCTTCTGTTTAGATGCCCAGTCTCACAACAGGAAGTACCAGCTCCCCTCTGCTCAGTCAAAGGGCCCCTTTCACATTGCTTGGGAATGGCCTGGACTGTTGGCCCCTCCCTTCTGTGAGCTCCTTCAGGGCCTCGTCTGCACCTGAGGCATCTCTGAAGCCTCAGTCCCAGCCCAGGGGGACCCTTAGAGGGATCTTGAATAAGTTCTTCCACAATTGCAGATTAAGCTCTAGTTTAGAGGGTAAAGGGATCTGGCGGGTGGGGTGCCAGTGTGGACACAGTTGAGGAGAGAATTCAAAGAAGGATCATAAAAGAAAGTATTCATTTTTATTATTACCACGTTTAAACAGCATGTGTAAGCTCGGAAAGTTCTTTCACTTAGCTTGTTTTACAGTTATTGTTCACTGATTCATAAATGAGGGAGCTGGTTATACTGTTATTGCTCACTGTTTCATAAACAAAGGAGCTGAATGAAGGTTTGCTTGAGGTTGTTTGTCAGTGACACACCCTGACACCAGTAGAATTGGTAGAGGAACCACCTCGCTTAATTCCAACTGAAATGTTCTTGCCAGGGTAGGACAGGATGTCACATCTGGCACCACTTTCTTGGCTGTCTACATGAATTTCCGTAAACCATTCCTTTCTTCTCCCTTCCCTATATTCATCCCCCCACACCATTTGCCAGCAGTGTTTTGTCCCTTCTGTGCATTGGTCCATTTACTCTCCCAGCAGCTGTCTACTAGCTTATATTCGATCCCTTATATTTTATAGAAGCCCCTCCTCACCTTCACAGACCCCGTGGATTGTTAGAGTGTTGTGCTTCCCCGAATCTTCCGTGTAGCACACTCCTGCTCACATGGAGACCCCTCTTGGCGAGAGTGTCAGCCTGGAAAGAGTGTAAAGACAAGCGTTCAAGTCCTGGAAACACCCTTCATGTAGACCATTTCCTTTTCCTTCTAACTTCCCAGGTTCCCCGTAATTTAGGTACAGGAAATATAATGATCTCCCCGACTTGTTGAGAACTTTAATTAAGGTACTGCGCACAAAGACACTTTGTAAGCTCTGAAGCACTCGAGAAATGCCATTGATACTCTTTGTATGTGACCTTCAGATTAAAAAGGTGAAGCCCAAAGAGAAAAAAAGTCGTTTGAAGTTAGTACCAGTAACATCAGGCTCAGAGCAGGCTCAGAAACAACTGTGCCCCCCGGGAAAAGCAGATACCTCTGGTGAGCGGAGCAAGGAAACATCAGGTAAGAGGAAACTCTTTGGGAACAACTCCTCTGGCTTCCCTGGCCATGTTCAAGTGCATGGGCTAGGTGTGGGAGATGGATCCTGGACGGGCCTGGGGCCAGGCTGGGCTGAGGAGCTCACCCAGCTCCAGCTGAAACATCAGAACTGACTTCCAGGGAATTTCCTGGTGGTCCAGTGGTTAGGACTTGGCGCTTTCACTGCCGGGACCCAGGTTCAGTCCCTGGTCAGGGAACTAAGATCCCACAAGCTGCATGGCACAGCCAAAAATTAAAAATAAACAAAACAAGACCAAAAAAGACCTGACTTCCAGAGTCACAGACTTGAGTTTCATCGATATGAAAGCTGTGTAACTCGGGGCAAGCCTTCCAAATTCTCTGAGCTCCAGTTCCTAGTCCATAAAACGGAAAGAAAGAATCAGAGTTCACAGGTTATTCAAAGGTGTTCACTTCAAGGGACTTCCCTGGCGGTCCTGTGGTTTGAGTATCTACAAAGTTTTTGACATTAAAGAGGTGTTCTTATACTGGAAACATTCCGGAACCGCTGGATTAAATCATCCATGGTTCATCATACACTTAACAGTTTCATTGAGGCATACTATAAAATTCACCGTTTTAAGTATACAGTGATTTTTGGTTAAAGACCAGTCAATTTAATTCTTTGGGGAAACAAGTAAGAAATATGTAATGAATAGGATGAGGCCGTGATGGGCTTTAGTTCGCTTTTTATAAACCATCAGAAGGAAAATTATGAATTGGTGCTGCAAAGAAATGCATAAACTGTTATAATACAGAGGCTTGTCTCAAAGTAACTCCTTGACAGTGAGTGGACTCATAACCCTCTGCTGCAGAATTCTGATACTACAGGAGTCTCTCTGCAGGTTGGAAATATGTACCAACAAAGAAAAATTCTGATTTGTCACCTTCTTTTAGATGAGTCTGCTCAGGAGGCTTCCAACATGCAAGAGAGACAACCCCTGAAGGTGAGTGCCTCCCAAATCCAGAGGACCAGAGACCGTTTCTCTCTCCGTGGATGTGAATATTGGTAAAAGTGGGAAAATACTGAAAATGGCCTGGCCCTCACTGCCTCCCTTTCCTGATCTCTTTATCACAATGCCTGATGTAGTATTGAGAGCTTAATAGTAATTAATAACAATTGTGATAGCTGATACTTCTTTTGTTTTCATAGTGATGCCAGATTTATTTTAGGCAATTCACATGGATTAATTTATTTAGTCCCTAAGAAAACCTCTGTGACATTGCTACTATTATTATCCCCAAATAATAATGAGGATATTATTACTATTAAATAATAATAATAAACAGGCAGATATTGTGGTATAGAGATGTTAAATAATTTTCTTGAGACCACAGTGGCAGTGGTAGTAGTCTACACCCAAAGCCCCAAACCATTTCCAAATTCGTGAATTTTTCATATGTTTCTGAAGCTCAGGCATTTCCCCTAGGGCTAAACTCGCAGATGCTGCTGATGCTTCTGTTTAGATGCCCAGTCTCACAACAGGAAGTACCAGCTCCCCTCTGCTCAGTCAAAGGGCCCCTTTCACATTGCTTGGGAATGGCCTGGACTGTTGGCCCCTCCCTTCTGTGAGCTCCTTCAGGGCCTCGTCTGCACCTGAGGCATCTCTGAAGCCTCAGTCCCAGCCCAGGGGGACCCTTAGAGGGATCTTGAATAAGTTCTTCCACAATTGCAGATTAAGCTCTAGTTTAGAGGGTAAAGGGATCTGGCGGGTGGGGTGCCAGTGTGGACACAGTTGAGGAGAGAATTCAAAGAAGGATCATAAAAGAAAGTATTCGTTTTTATTATTACCACGTTTAAACAGCATTTGTAAGCTCGGAAAGTTCTTTCACTTAGCTTGTTTTACAGTTATTGTTCACTGATTCATAAATGAGGGAGCTGGTTATACTGTTATTGCTCACTGTTTCATAAACAAAGGAGCTGAATGAAGGTTTGCTTGAGGTTGTTTGTCAGTGACACACCCTGACACCAGTAGAATTGGTAGAGGAACCACCTCGCTTAATTCCAACTGAAATGTTCTTGCCAGGGTAGGACAGGATGTCACATCTGGCACCACTTTCTTGGCTGTCTACATGAATTTCCGTAAACCATTCCTTTCTTCTCCCTTCCCTATATTCATCCCCCCACACCATTTGCCAGCAGTGTTTTGTCCCTTCTGTGCATTGGTCCATTTACTCTCCCAGCAGCTGTCTACTAGCTTATATTCGATCCCTTATATTTTATAGAAGCCCCTCCTCACCTTCACAGACCCCGTGGATTGTTAGAGTGTTGTGCTTCCCCGAATCTTCCGTGTAGCACACTCCTGCTCACATGGAGACCCCTCTTGGCGAGAGTGTCAGCCTGGAAAGAGTGTAAAGACAAGCGTTCAAGTCCTGGAAACACCCTTCATGTAGACCATTTCCTTTTCCTTCTAACTTCCCAGGTTCCCCGTAATTTAGGTACAGGAAATATAATGATCTCCCCGACTTGTTGAGAACTTTAATTAAGGTACAGCGCACAAAGACACTTTGTAAGCTCTGAGGCACTCGAGAAATGCCATTGATACTCTTTGTATGTGACCTTCAGATTAAAAAGGTGAAGCCCAAAGAGAAAAAAAGTCATTTGAAGTTAGTACCAGTAACATCAGGCTCAGAGCAGGCTCAGAAACAACTGTGCCCCCCGGGAAAAGCAGATACCTCTGGTGAGCGGAGCAAGGAAACATCAGGTAAGAGGAAACTCTTTGGGAACAACTCCTCTGGCTTCCCTGGCCATGTTCAAGTGCATGGGCTAGGTGTGGGAGATGGATCCTGGACGGGCCTGGGGCCAGGCTGGGCTGAGGAGCTCACCCAGCTCCAGCTGAAACATCAGAACTGACTTCCAGGGAATTTCCTGGTGGTCCAGTGGTTAGGACTTGGCGCTTTCACTGCCGGGACCCAGGTTCAGTCCCTGGTCAGGGAACTAAGATCCCACAAGCTGCATGGCACAGCCAAAAATTAAAAATAAACAAAACAAGACCAAAAAAACCTGACTTCCAGAGTCACAGACTTGAGTTTCATCGATATGAAAGCTGTGTAACTCGGGGCAAGCCTTCCAAATTCTCTGAGCTCCAGTTCCTAGTCCATAAAACGGAAAGAAAGAATCAGAGTTCACAGGTTATTCAAAGGTGTTCACTTCAAGGGACTTCCCTGGCGGTCCTGTGGTTTGAGTATCTACAAAGTTTTTGACATTAAAGAGGTGTTCTTATACTGGAAACATTCCGGAACCGCTGGATTAAATCATCCATGGTTCATCATACACTTAACAGTTTCATTGAGGCATACTATAAAATTCACCGTTTTAAGTATACAGTGATTTTTGGTTAAAGACCAGTCAATTTAATTCTTTGGGGAAACAAGTAAGAAATATGTAATGAATAGGATGAGGCCGTGATGGGCTTTAGTTCGCTTTTTATAAACCATCAGAAGGAAAATTATGAATTGGTGCTGCAAAGAAATGCATAAACCGTTATAATACAGAGGCTTGTCTCAAAGTAACTCCTTGACAGTGAGTGGACTCATAACCCTCTGCTGCAGAATTCTGATACTACAGGAGTCTCTCTGCAGTTTGGAAATATGTACCAACAAAGAAAAATTCTGATTTGTCACCTTCTTTTAGATGAATCTGCTCAGGAGGCTTCCAACATGCAAGAGAGACAACCCCTGAAGGTGAGTGCCTCCCAAATCCAGAGGACCAGAGACCGTTTCTCTCTCCGTGGATGTGAATATTGGTAAAAGTGGGAAAATACTGAAAATGGCCTGGCCCTCACTGCCTCCCTTTCCTGATCTCTTTATCACAATGCCTGATGTAGTATTGAGAGCTTAATAGTAATTAATAACAATTGTGATAGCTGATACTTCTTTTGTTTTCATAGTGATGCCAGATTTATTTTAGGCAATTCACATGGATTAATTTATTTAGTCCCTAAGAAAACCTCTGTGACATTGCTACTATTATTATCCCCCAATAATAATGAGGATATTATTACTATTAAATAATAATAATAAACAGGCAGATATTGTGGTATAGAGATGTTAAATAATTTGCTTGAGACCGCAGTGGCAGTGGTAGTAGTCTACACCCAAAGCCCCAAACCATTTCCAAATTCGTGAATTTTCCATATGTTTCTGAAGCTCAGGCATTTCCCCTAGGGCTAAACTCGCAGATGCTGCTGATGCTTCTGTTTAGATGCCCAGTCTCACAACAGGAAGTACCAGCTCCCCTCTGCTCAGTCAAAGGGCCCCTTTCACATTGCTTGGGAATGGCCTGGACTGTTGGCCCCTCCCTTCTGTGAGCTCCTTCAGGGCCTCGTCTGCACCTGAGGCATCTCTGAAGCCTCAGTCCCAGCCCAGGGGGACCCTTAGAGGGATCTTGAATAAGTTCTTCCACAATTGCAGATTAAGCTCTAGTTTAGAGGGTAAAGGGATCTGGCGGGTGGGGTGCCAGTGTGGACACAGTTGAGGAGAGAATTCAAAGAAGGATCATAAAAGAAAGTATTCATTTTTATTATTACCACGTTTAAACAGCATGTGTAAGCTCGGAAAGTTCTTTCACTTAGCTTGTTTTACAGTTATTGTTCACTGATTCATAAATGAGGGAGCTGGTTATACTGTTATTGCTCACTGTTTCATAAACAAAGGAGCTGAATGAAGGTTTGCTTGAGGTTGTTTGTCAGTGACACACCCTGACACCAGTAGAATTGGTAGAGGAACCACCTCGCTTAATTCCAACTGAAATGTTCTTGCCAGGGTAGGACAGGATGTCACATCTGGCACCACTTTCTTGGCTGTCTACATGAATTTCCGTAAACCATTCCTTTCTTCTCCCTTCCCTATATTCATCCCCCCACACCATTTGCCAGCAGTGTTTTGTCCCTTCTGTGCATTGGTCCATTTACTCTCCCAGCAGCTGTCTACTAGCTTATATTCGATCCCTTGTATTTTATAGAAGCCCCTCCTCACCTTCACAGACCCCGTGGATTGTTAGAGTGTTGTGCTTCCCCGAATCTTCCGTGTAGCACACTCCTGCTCACATGGAGACCCCTCTTGGCGAGAGTGTCAGCCTGGAAAGAGTGTAAAGACAAGCGTTCAAGTCCTGGAAACACCCTTCATGTAGACCATTTCCTTTTCCTTCTAACTTCCCAGGTTCCCCGTAATTTAGGTACAGGAAATATAATGATCTCCCCGACTTGTTGAGAACTTTAATTAAGGTACTGCGCACAAAGACACTTTGTAAGCTCTGAAGCACTCGAGAAATGCCATTGATACTCTTTGTATGTGACCTTCAGATTAAAAAGGTGAAGCCCAAAGAGAAAAAAAGTCGTTTGAAGTTAGTACCAGTAACATCAGGCTCAGAGCAGGCTCAGAAACAACTGTGCCCCCCGGGAAAAGCAGATACCTCTGGTGAGCGGAGCAAGGAAACATCAGGTAAGAGGAAACTCTTTGGGAACAACTCCTCTGGCTTCCCTGGCCATGTTCAAGTGCATGGGCTAGGTGTGGGAGATGGATCCTGGATGGGCCTGGGGCCAGGCTGGGCTGAGGAGCTCACCCAGCTCCAGCTGAAACATCAGAACTGACTTCCAGGGAATTTCCTGGTGGTCCAGTGGTTAGGACTTGGCGCTTTCACTGCCGGGACCCAGGTTCAGTCCCTGGTCAGGGAACTAAGATCCCACAAGCTGCATGGCACAGCCAAAAATTAAAAATAAACAAAACAAGACCAAAAAAGACCTGACTTCCAGAGTCACAGACTTGAGTTTCATCAATATGAAAGCTGTGTAACTCGGGGCAAGCCTTCCAAATTCTCTGAGCTCCAGTTCCTAGTCCATAAAACGGAAAGAAAGAATCAGAGTTCACAGGTTATTCAAAGGTGTTCACTTCAAGGGACTTCCCTGGCGGTCCTGTGGTTTGAGTATCTACAAAGTTTTTGACATTAAAGAGGTGTTCTTATACTGGAAACATTCCGGAACCGCTGGATTAAATCATCCATGGTTCATCATACACTTAACAGTTTCATTGAGGCATACTATAAAATTCACCGTTTTAAGTATACAGTGATTTTTGGTTAAAGACCAGTCAATTTAATTCTTTGGGGAAACAAGTAAGAAATATGTAATGAATAGGATGAGGCCGTGATGGGCTTTAGTTCGCTTTTTATAAACCATCAGAAGGAAAATTATGAATTGGTGCTGCAAAGAAATGCATAAACCGTTATAATACAGAGGCTTGTCTCAAAGTAACTCCTTGACAGTGAGTGGACTCATAACCCTCTGCTGCAGAATTCTGATACTACAGGAGTCTCTCTGCAGGTTGGAAATATGTACCAACAAAGAAAAATTCTGATTTGTCACCTTCTTTTAGATGAGTCTGCTCAGGAGGCTTCCAACATGCAAGAGAGACAACCCCTGAAGGTGAGTGCCTCCCAAATCCAGAGGACCAGAGACCGTTTCTCTCTCCGTGGATGTGAATATTGGTAAAAGTGGGAAAATACTGAAAATGGCCTGGCCCTCACTGCCTCCCTTTCCTGATCTCTTTATCACAATGCCTGATGTAGTATTGAGAGCTTAATAGTAATTAATAACAATTGTGATAGCTGATACTTCTTTTGTTTTCATAGTGATGCCAGATTTATTTTAGGCAATTCACATGGATTAATTTATTTAGTCCCTAAGAAAACCTCTGTGACATTGCTACTATTATTATCCCCAAATAATAATGAGGATATTATTACTATTAAATAATAATAATAAACAGGCAGATATTGTGGTATAGAGATGTTAAATAATTTTCTTGAGACCACAGTGGCAGTGGTAGTAGTCTACACCCAAAGCCCCAAACTATTTCCAAATTCGTGAATTTTTCATATGTTTCTGAAGCTCAGGCATTTCCCCTAGGGCTAAACTCGCAGATGCTGCTGATGCTTCTGTTTAGATGCCCAGTCTCACAACAGGAAGTACCAGCTCCCCTCTGCTCAGTCAAAGGGCCCCTTTCACATTGCTTGGGAATGGCCTGGACTGTTGGCCCCTCCCTTCTGTGAGCTCCTTCAGGGCCTCGTCTGCACCTGAGGCATCTCTGAAGCCTCAGTCCCAGCCCAGGGGGACCCTTAGAGGGATCTTGAATAAGTTCTTCCACAATTGCAGATTAAGCTCTAGTTTAGAGGGTAAAGGGATCTGGCGGGTGGGGTGCCAGTGTGGACACAGTTGAGGAGAGAATTCAAAGAAGGATCATAAAAGAAAGTATTCGTTTTTATTATTACCACGTTTAAACAGCATTTGTAAGCTCGGAAAGTTCTTTCACTTAGCTTGTTTTACAGTTATTGTTCACTGATTCATAAATGAGGGAGCTGGTTATACTGTTATTGCTCACTGTTTCATAAACAAAGGAGCTGAATGAAGGTTTGCTTGAGGTTGTTTGTCAGTGACACACCCTGACACCAGTAGAATTGGTAGAGGAACCACCTCGCTTAATTCCAACTGAAATGTTCTTGCCAGGGTAGGACAGGATGTCACATCTGGCACCACTTTCTTGGCTGTCTACATGAATTTCCGTAAACCATTCCTTTCTTCTCCCTTCCCTATATTCATCCCCCCACACCATTTGCCAGCAGTGTTTTGTCCCTTCTGTGCATTGGTCCATTTACTCTCCCAGCAGCTGTCTACTAGCTTATATTCGATCCCTTATATTTTATAGAAGCCCCTCCTCACCTTCACGGACCCCGTGGATTGTTAGAGTGTTGTGCTTCCCCGAATCTTCCGTGTAGCACACTCCTGCTCACATGGAGACCCCTCTTGGCGAGAGTGTCAGCCTGGAAAGAGTGTAAAGACAAGCGTTCAAGTCCTGGAAACACCCTTCATGTAGACCATTTCCTTTTCCTTCTAACTTCCCAGGTTCCCCGTAATTTAGGTACAGGAAATATAATGATCTCCCCGACTTGTTGAGAACTTTAATTAAGGTACTGCGCACAAAGACACTTTGTAAGCTCTGAAGCACTCGAGAAATGCCATTGATACTCTTTGTATGTGACCTTCAGATTAAAAAGGTGAAGCCCAAAGAGAAAAAAAGTCGTTTGAAGTTAGTACCAGTAACATCAGGCTCAGAGCAGGCTCAGAAACAACTGTGCCCCCCGGGAAAAGCAGATACCTCTGGTGAGCGGAGCAAGGAAACATCAGGTAAGAGGAAACTCTTTGGGAACAACTCCTCTGGCTTCCCTGGCCATGTTCAAGTGCATGGGCTAGGTGTGGGAGATGGATCCTGGACGGGCCTGGGGCCAGGCTGGGCTGAGGAGCTCACCCAGCTCCAGCTGAAACATCAGAACTGACTTCCAGGGAATTTCCTGGTGGTCCAGTGGTTAGGACTTGGCGCTTTCACTGCCGGGACCCAGGTTCAGTCCCTGGTCAGGGAACTAAGATCCCACAAGCTGCATGGCACAGCCAAAAATTAAAAATAAACAAAACAAGACCAAAAAAGACCTGACTTCCAGAGTCACAGACTTGAGTTTCATCGATATGAAAGCTGTGTAACTCGGGGCAAGCCTTCCAAATTCTCTGAGCTCCAGTTCCTAGTCCATAAAACGGAAAGAAAGAATCAGAGTTCACAGGTTATTCAAAGGTGTTCACTTCAAGGGACTTCCCTGGCGGTCCTGTGGTTTGAGTATCTACAAAGTTTTTGACATTAAAGAGGTGTTCTTATACTGGAAACATTCCGGAACCGCTGGATTAAATCATCCATGGTTCATCATACACTTAACAGTTTCATTGAGGCATACTATAAAATTCACCGTTTTAAGTATACAGTGATTTTTGGTTAAAGACCAGTCAATTTAATTCTTTGGGGAAACAAGTAAGAAATATGTAATGAATAGGATGAGGCCGTGATGGGCTTTAGTTCGCTTTTTATAAACCATCAGAAGGAAAATTATGAATTGGTGCTGCAAAGAAATGCATAAACCGTTATAATACAGAGGCTTGTCTCAAAGTAACTCCTTGACAGTGAGTGGACTCATAACCCTCTGCTGCAGAATTCTGATACTACAGGAGTCTCTCTGCAGGTTGGAAATATGTACCAACAAAGAAAAATTCTGATTTGTCACCTTCTTTTAGATGAGTCTGCTCAGGAGGCTTCCAACATGCAAGAGAGACAACCCCTGAAGGTGAGTGCCTCCCAAATCCAGAGGACCAGAGACCGTTTCTCTCCCCGTGGATGTGAATATTGGTAAAAGTGGGAAAATACTGAAAATGGCCTGGCCCTCACTGCCTCCCTTTCCTGATCTCTTTATCACAATGCCTGATGTAGTATTGAGAGCTTAATAGTAATTAATAACAATTGTGATAGCTGATACTTCTTTTGTTTTCATAGTGATGCCAGATTTATTTTAGGCAATTCACATGGATTAATTTATTTAGTCCCTAAGAACACCTCTGTGACATTGCTACTATTATTATCCCCAAATAATAATGAGGATATTATTACTATTAAATAATAATAATAAACAGGCAGATATTGTGGTATAGAGATGTTAAATAATTTGCTTGAGACCGCAGTGGCAGTGGTAGTAGTCTACACCCAAAGCCCCAAACCATTTCCAAATTCGTGAATTTTTCATATGTTTCTGAGGCTCAGGCATTTCCCCTAGGGCTAAACTCGCAGATGCTGCTGATGCTTCTGTTTAGATGCCCAGTCTCACAACAGGAAGTACCAGCTCCCCTCTGCTCAGTCAAAGGGCCCCTTTCACATTGCTTGGGAATGGCCTGGACTGTTGGCCCCTCCCTTCTGTGAGCTCCTTCAGGGCCTCGTCTGCACCTGAGGCATCTCTGAAGCCTCAGTCCCAGCCCAGGGGGACCCTTAGAGGGATCTTGAATAAGTTCTTCCACAATTGCAGATTAAGCTCTAGTTTAGAGGGTAAAGGGATCTGGCGGGTGGGGTGCCAGTGTGGACACAGTTGAGGAGAGAATTCAAAGAAGGATCATAAAAGAAAGTATTCGTTTTTATTATTACCACGTTTAAACAGCATTTGTAAGCTCGGAAAGTTCTTTCACTTAGCTTGTTTTACAGTTATTGTTCACTGATTCATAAATGAGGGAGCTGGTTATACTGTTATTGCTCACTGTTTCATAAACAAAGGAGCTGGATGAAGGTTTGCTTGAGGTTGTTTGTCAGTGACACACCCTGACACCAGTAGAATTGGTAGAGGAACCACCTCGCTTAATTCCAACTGAAATGTTCTTGCCAGGGTAGGACAGGATGTCACATCTGGCACCACTTTCTTGGCTGTCTACGTGAATTTCCGTAAACCATTCCTTTCTTCTCTCTTCCCTATATTCATCCCCCCACACCATTTGCCAGCAGTGTTTTGTCCCTTCTGTGCATTGGTCCATTTACTCTCCCAGCAGCTGTCTACTAGCTTATATTCGATCCCTTATATTTTATAGAAGCCCCTCCTCACCTTCACGGACCCCGTGGATTGTTAGAGTGTTGTGCTTCCCCGAATCTTCCGTGTAGCACACTCCTGCTCACATGGAGACCCCTCTTGGCGAGAGTGTCAGCCTGGAAAGAGTGTAAAGACAAGCGTTCAAGTCCTGGAAACACCCTTCATGTAGACCATTTCCTTTTCCTTCTAACTTCCCAGGTTCCCCGTAATTTAGGTACAGGAAATATAATGATCTCCCCGACTTGTTGAGAACTTTAATTAAGGTACTGCGCACAAAGACACTTTGTAAGCTCTGAAGCACTCGAGAAATGCCATTGATACTCTTTGTATGTGACCTTCAGATTAAAAAGGTGAAGCCCAAAGAGAAAAAAAGTCGTTTGAAGTTAGTACCAGTAACATCAGGCTCAGAGCAGGCTCAGAAACAACTGTGCCCCCCGGGAAAAGCAGATACCTCTGGTGAGCGGAGCAAGGAAACATCAGGTAAGAGGAAACTCTTTGGGAACAACTCCTCTGGCTTCCCTGGCCATGTTCAAGTGCATGGGCTAGGTGTGGGAGATGGATCCTGGACGGGCCTGGGGCCAGGCTGGGCTGAGGAGCTCACCCAGCTCCAGCTGAAACATCAGAACTGACTTCCAGGGAATTTCCTGGTGGTCCAGTGGTTAGGACTTGGCGCTTTCACTGCCGGGACCCAGGTTCAGTCCCTGGTCAGGGAACTAAGATCCCACAAGCTGCATGGCACAGCCAAAAATTAAAAATAAACAAAACAAGACCAAAAAAGACCTGACTTCCAGAGTCACAGACTTGAGTTTCATCGATATGAAAGCTGTGTAACTCGGGGCAAGCCTTCCAAATTCTCTGAGCTCCAGTTCCTAGTCCATAAAACGGAAAGAAAGAATCAGAGTTCACAGGTTATTCAAAGGTGTTCACTTCAAGGGACTTCCCTGGCGGTCCTGTGGTTTGAGTATCTACAAAGTTTTTGACATTAAAGAGGTGTTCTTATACTGGAAACATTCCGGAACCGCTGGATTAAATCATCCATGGTTCATCATACACTTAACAGTTTCATTGAGGCATACTATAAAATTCACCGTTTTAAGTATACAGTGATTTTTGGTTAAAGACCAGTCAATTTAATTCTTTGGGGAAACAAGTAAGAAATATGTAATGAATAGGATGAGGCCGTGATGGGCTTTAGTTCGCTTTTTATAAACCATCAGAAGGAAAATTATGAATTGGTGCTGCAAAGAAATGCATAAACCGTTATAATACAGAGGCTTGTCTCAAAGTAACTCCTTGACAGTGAGTGGACTCATAACCCTCTGCTGCAGAATTCTGATACTACAGGAGTCTCTCTGCAGGTTGGAAATATGTACCAACAAAGAAAAATTCTGATTTGTCACCTTCTTTTAGATGAGTCTGCTCAGGAGGCTTCCAACATGCAAGAGAGACAACCCCTGAAGGTGAGTGCCTCCCAAATCCAGAGGACCAGAGACCGTTTCTCTCCCCGTGGATGTGAATATTGGTAAAAGTGGGAAAATACTGAAAATGGCCTGGCCCTCACTGCCTCCCTTTCCTGATCTCTTTATCACAATGCCTGATGTAGTATTGAGAGCTTAATAGTAATTAATAACAATTGTGATAGCTGATACTTCTTTTGTTTTCATAGTGATGCCAGATTTATTTTAGGCAATTCACATGGATTAATTTATTTAGTCCCTAAGAACACCTCTGTGACATTGCTACTATTATTATCCCCAAATAATAATGAGGATATTATTACTATTAAATAATAATAATAAACAGGCAGATATTGTGGTATAGAGATGTTAAATAATTTGCTTGAGACCGCAGTGGCAGTGGTAGTAGTCTACACCCAAAGCCCCAAACCATTTCCAAATTCGTGAATTTTTCATATGTTTCTGAGGCTCAGGCATTTCCCCTAGGGCTAAACTCGCAGATGCTGCTGATGCTTCTGTTTAGATGCCCAGTCTCACAACAGGAAGTACCAGCTCCCCTCTGCTCAGTCAAAGGGCCCCTTTCACATTGCTTGGGAATGGCCTGGACTGTTGGCCCCTCCCTTCTGTGAGCTCCTTCAGGGCCTCGTCTGCACCTGAGGCATCTCTGAAGCCTCAGTCCCAGCCCAGGGGGACCCTTAGAGGGATCTTGAATAAGTTCTTCCACAATTGCAGATTAAGCTCTAGTTTAGAGGGTAAAGGGATCTGGCGGGTGGGGTGCCAGTGTGGACACAGTTGAGGAGAGAATTCAAAGAAGGATCATAAAAGAAAGTATTCGTTTTTATTATTACCACGTTTAAACAGCATTTGTAAGCTCGGAAAGTTCTTTCACTTAGCTTGTTTTACAGTTATTGTTCACTGATTCATAAATGAGGGAGCTGGTTATACTGTTATTGCTCACTGTTTCATAAACAAAGGAGCTGGATGAAGGTTTGCTTGAGGTTGTTTGTCAGTGACACACCCTGACACCAGTAGAATTGGTAGAGGAACCACCTCGCTTAATTCCAACTGAAATGTTCTTGCCAGGGTAGGACAGGATGTCACATCTGGCACCACTTTCTTGGCTGTCTACGTGAATTTCCGTAAACCATTCCTTTCTTCTCTCTTCCCTATATTCATCCCCCCACACCATTTGCCAGCAGTGTTTTGTCCCTTCTGTGCATTGGTCCATTTACTCTCCCAGCAGCTGTCTACTAGCTTATATTCGATCCCTTATATTTTATAGAAGCCCCTCCTCACCTTCACAGACCCCGTGGATTGTTAGAGTGTTGTGCTTCCCCGAATCTTCCGTGTAGCACACTCCTGCTCACATGGAGACCCCTCTTGGCGAGAGTGTCAGCCTGGAAAGAGTGTAAAGACAAGCGTTCAAGTCCTGGAAACACCCTTCATGTAGACCATTTCCTTTTCCTTCTAACTTCCCAGGTTCCCCGTAATTTAGGTACAGGAAATATAATGATCTCCCCGACTTGTTGAGAACTTTAATTAAGGTACTGCGCACAAAGACACTTTGTAAGCTCTGAAGCACTCGAGAAATGCCATTGATACTCTTTGTATGTGACCTTCAGATTAAAAAGGTGAAGCCCAAAGAGAAAAAAAGTCGTTTGAAGTTAGTACCAGTAACATCAGGCTCAGAGCAGGCTCAGAAACAACTGTGCCCCCCGGGAAAAGCAGATACCTCTGGTGAGCGGAGCAAGGAAACATCAGGTAAGAGGAAACTCTTTGGGAACAACTCCTCTGGCTTCCCTGGCCATGTTCAAGTGCATGGGCTAGGTGTGGGAGATGGATCCTGGACGGGCCTGGGGCCAGGCTGGGCTGAGGAGCTCACCCAGCTCCAGCTGAAACATCAGAACTGACTTCCAGGGAATTTCCTGGTGGTCCAGTGGTTAGGACTTGGCGCTTTCACTGCCGGGACCCAGGTTCAGTCCCTGGTCAGGGAACTAAGATCCCACAAGCTGCATGGCACAGCCAAAAATTAAAAATAAACAAAACAAGACCAAAAAAGACCTGACTTCCAGAGTCACAGACTTGAGTTTCATCGATATGAAAGCTGTGTAACTCGGGGCAAGCCTTCCAAATTCTCTGAGCTCCAGTTCCTAGTCCATAAAACGGAAAGAAAGAATCAGAGTTCACAGGTTATTCAAAGGTGTTCACTTCAAGGGACTTCCCTGGCGGTCCTGTGGTTTGAGTATCTACAAAGTTTTTGACATTAAAGAGGTGTTCTTATACTGGAAACATTCCGGAACCGCTGGATTAAATCATCCATGGTTCATCATACACTTAACAGTTTCATTGAGGCATACTATAAAATTCACCGTTTTAAGTATACAGTGATTTTTGGTTAAAGACCAGTCAATTTAATTCTTTGGGGAAACAAGTAAGAAATATGTAATGAATAGGATGAGGCCGTGATGGGCTTTAGTTCGCTTTTTATAAACCATCAGAAGGAAAATTATGAATTGGTGCTGCAAAGAAATGCATAAACCGTTATAATACAGAGGCTTGTCTCAAAGTAACTCCTTGACAGTGAGTGGACTCATAACCCTCTGCTGCAGAATTCTGATACTACAGGAGTCTCTCTGCAGGTTGGAAATATGTACCAACAAAGAAAAATTCTGATTTGTCACCTTCTTTTAGATGAGTCTGCTCAGGAGGCTTCCAACATGCAAGAGAGACAACCCCTGAAGGTGAGTGCCTCCCAAATCCAGAGGACCAGAGACCGTTTCTCTCCCCGTGGATGTGAATATTGGTAAAAGTGGGAAAATACTGAAAATGGCCTGGCCCTCACTGCCTCCCTTTCCTGATCTCTTTATCACAATGCCTGATGTAGTATTGAGAGCTTAATAGTAATTAATAACAATTGTGATAGCTGATACTTCTTTTGTTTTCATAGTGATGCCAGATTTATTTTAGGCAATTCACATGGATTAATTTATTTAGTCCCTAAGAAAACCTCTGTGACATTGCTACTATTATTATCCCCAAATAATAATGAGGATATTATTACTATTAAATAATAATAATAAACAGGCAGATATTGTGGTATAGAGATGTTAAATAATTTGCTTGAGACCGCAGTGGCAGTGGTAGTAGTCTACACCCAAAGCCCCAAACCATTTCCAAATTCGTGAATTTTTCATATGTTTCTGAGGCTCAGGCATTTCCCCTAGGGCTAAACTCGCAGATGCTGCTGATGCTTCTGTTTAGATGCCCAGTCTCACAACAGGAAGTACCAGCTCCCCTCTGCTCAGTCAAAGGGCCCCTTTCACATTGCTTGGGAATGGCCTGGACTGTTGGCCCCTCCCTTCTGTGAGCTCCTTCAGGGCCTCGTCTGCACCTGAGGCATCTCTGAAGCCTCAGTCCCAGCCCAGGGGGACCCTTAGAGGGATCTTGAATAAGTTCTTCCACAATTGCAGATTAAGCTCTAGTTTAGAGGGTAAAGGGATCTGGCGGGTGGGGTGCCAGTGTGGACACAGTTGAGGAGAGAATTCAAAGAAGGATCATAAAAGAAAGTATTCATTTTTATTATTACCACGTTTAAACAGCATTTGTAAGCTCGGAAAGTTCTTTCACTTAGCTTGTTTTACAGTTATTGTTCACTGATTCATAAATGAGGGAGCTGGTTATACTGTTATTGCTCACTGTTTCATAAACAAAGGAGCTGGATGAAGGTTTGCTTGAGGTTGTTTGTCAGTGACACACCCTGACACCAGTAGAATTGGTAGAGGAACCACCTCGCTTAATTCCAACTGAAATGTTCTTGCCAGGGTAGGACAAGATGTCACATCTGGCACCACTTTCTTGGCTGTCTACGTGAATTTCCGTAAACCATTCCTTTCTTCTCTCTTCCCTATATTCATCCCCCCACACCATTTGCCAGCAGTGTTTTGTCCCTTCTGTGCATTGGTCCATTTACTCTCCCAGCAGCTGTCTACTAGCTTATATTCGATCCCTTATATTTTATAGAAGCCCCTCCTCACCTTCACAGACCCCGTGGATTGTTAGAGTGTTGTGCTTCCCCGAATCTTCCGTGTAGCACACTCCTGCTCACATGGAGACCCCTCTTGGCGAGAGTGTCAGCCTGGAAAGAGTGTAAAGACAAGCGTTCAAGTCCTGGAAACACCCTTCATGTAGACCATTTCCTTTTCCTTCTAACTTCCCAGGTTCCCCGTAATTTAGGTACAGGAAATATAATGATCTCCCCGACTTGTTGAGAACTTTAATTAAGGTACTGCGCACAAAGACACTTTGTAAGCTCTGAAGCACTCGAGAAATGCCATTGATACTCTTTGTATGTGACCTTCAGATTAAAAAGGTGAAGCCCAAAGAGAAAAAAAGTCGTTTGAAGTTAGTACCAGTAACATCAGGCTCAGAGCAGGCTCAGAAACAACTGTGCCCCCCGGGAAAAGCAGATACCTCTGGTGAGCGGAGCAAGGAAACATCAGGTAAGAGGAAACTCTTTGGGAACAACTCCTCTGGCTTCCCTGGCCATGTTCAAGTGCATGGGCTAGGTGTGGGAGATGGATCCTGGACGGGCCTGGGGCCAGGCTGGGCTGAGGAGCTCACCCAGCTCCAGCTGAAACATCAGAACTGACTTCCAGGGAATTTCCTGGTGGTCCAGTGGTTAGGACTTGGCGCTTTCACTGCCGGGACCCAGGTTCAGTCCCTGGTCAGGGAACTAAGATCCCACAAGCTGCATGGCACAGCCAAAAATTAAAAATAAACAAAACAAGACCAAAAAAGACCTGACTTCCAGAGTCACAGACTTGAGTTTCATCGATATGAAAGCTGTGTAACTCGGGGCAAGCCTTCCAAATTCTCTGAGCTCCAGTTCCTAGTCCATAAAACGGAAAGAAAGAATCAGAGTTCACAGGTTATTCAAAGGTGTTCACTTCAAGGGACTTCCCTGGCGGTCCTGTGGTTTGAGTATCTACAAAGTTTTTGACATTAAAGAGGTGTTCTTATACTGGAAACATTCCGGAACCGCTGGATTAAATCATCCATGGTTCATCATACACTTAACAGTTTCATTGAGGCATACTATAAAATTCACCGTTTTAAGTATACAGTGATTTTTGGTTAAAGACCAGTCAATTTAATTCTTTGGGGAAACAAGTAAGAAATATGTAATGAATAGGATGAGGCCGTGATGGGCTTTAGTTCGCTTTTTATAAACCATCAGAAGGAAAATTATGAATTGGTGCTGCAAATAAATGCATAAACCGTTATAATACAGAGGCTTGTCTCAAAGTAACTCCTTGACAGTGAGTGGACTCATAACCCTCTGCTGCAGAATTCTGATACTACAGGAGTCTCTCTGCAGGTTGGAAATATGTACCAACAAAGAAAAATTCTGATTTGTCACCTTCTTTTAGATGAGTCTGCTCAGGAGGCTTCCAACATGCAAGAGAGACAACCCCTGAAGGTGAGTGCCTCCCAAATCCAGAGGACCAGAGACCGTTTCTCTCTCCGTGGATGTGAATATTGGTAAAAGTGGGAAAATACTGAAAATGGCCTGGCCCTCACTGCCTCCCTTTCCTGATCTCTTTATCACAATGCCTGATGTAGTATTGAGAGCTTAATAGTAATTAATAACAATTGTGATAGCTGATACTTCTTTTGTTTTCATAGTGATGCCAGATTTATTTTAGGCAATTCACATGGATTAATTTATTTAGTCCCTAAGAAAACCTCTGTGACATTGCTACTATTATTATCCCCAAATAATAATGAGGATATTATTACTATTAAATAATAATAATAAACAGGCAGATATTGTGGTATAGAGATGTTAAATAATTTGCTTGAGACCACAGTGGCAGTGGTAGTAGTCTACACCCAAAGCCCCAAACCATTTCCAAATTCGTGAATTTTTCATATGTTTCTGAAGCTCAGGCATTTCCCCTAGGGCTAAACTCGCAGATGCTGCTGATGCTTCTGTTTAGATGCCCAGTCTCACAACAGGAAGTACCAGCTCCCCTCTGCTCAGTCAAAGGGCCCCTTTCACATTGCTTGGGAATGGCCTGGACTGTTGGCCCCTCCCTTCTGTGAGCTCCTTCAGGGCCTCGTCTGCACCTGAGGCATCTCTGAAGCCTCAGTCCCAGCCCAGGGGGACCCTTAGAGGGATCTTGAATAAGTTCTTCCACAATTGCAGATTAAGCTCTAGTTTAGAGGGTAAAGGGATCTGGCGGGTGGGGTGCCAGTGTGGACACAGTTGAGGAGAGAATTCAAAGAAAGATCATAAAAGAAAGTATTCATTTTTATTATTACCACGTTTAAACAGCATTTGTAAGCTCGGAACGTTCTTTCACTTAGCTTGTTTTACAGTTATTGTTCACTGATTCATAAATGAGGGAGCTGGTTATACTGTTATTGCTCACTGTTTCATAAACAAAGGAGCTGGATGAAGGTTTGCTTGAGGTTGTTTGTCAGTGACACACCCTGACACCAGTAGAATTGGTAGAGGAACCACCTCGCTTAATTCCAACTGAAATGTTCTTGCCAGGGTAGGACAGGATGTCACATCTGGCACCACTTTCTTGGCTGTCTACGTGAATTTCCGTAAACCATTCCTTTCTTCTCTCTTCCCTATATTCATCCCCCCACACCATTTGCCAGCAGTGTTTTGTCCCTTCTGTGCATTGGTCCATTTACTCTCCCAGCAGCTGTCTACTAGCTTATATTCGATCCCTTATATTTTATAGAAGCCCCTCCTCACCTTCACAGACCCCGTGGATTGTTAGAGTGTTGTGCTTCCCCGAATCTTCCGTGTAGCACACTCCTGCTCACATGGAGACCCCTCTTGGCGAGAGTGTCAGCCTGGAAAGAGTGTAAAGACAAGCGTTCAAGTCCTGGAAACACCCTTCATGTAGACCATTTCCTTTTCCTTCTAACTTCCCAGGTTCCCCGTAATTTAGGTACAGGAAATATAATGATCTCCCCGACTTGTTGAGAACTTTAATTAAGGTACTGCGCACAAAGACACTTTGTAAGCTCTGAAGCACTCGAGAAATGCCATTGATACTCTTTGTATGTGACCTTCAGATTAAAAAGGTGAAGCCCAAAGAGAAAAAAAGTCGTTTGAAGTTAGTACCAGTAACATCAGGCTCAGAGCAGGCTCAGAAACAACTGTGCCCCCCGGGAAAAGCAGATACCTCTGGTGAGCGGAGCAAGGAAACATCAGGTAAGAGGAAACTCTTTGGGAACAACTCCTCTGGCTTCCCTGGCCATGTTCAAGTGCATGGGCTAGGTGTGGGAGATGGATCCTGGACGGGCCTGGGGCCAGGCTGGGCTGAGGAGCTCACCCAGCTCCAGCTGAAACATCAGAACTGACTTCCAGGGAATTTCCTGGTGGTCCAGTGGTTAGGACTTGGCGCTTTCACTGCCGGGACCCAGGTTCAGTCCCTGGTCAGGGAACTAAGATCCCACAAGCTGCATGGCACAGCCAAAAATTAAAAATAAACAAAACAAGACCAAAAAAGACCTGACTTCCAGAGTCACAGACTTGAGTTTCATCGATATGAAAGCTGTGTAACTCGGGGCAAGCCTTCCAAATTCTCTGAGCTCCAGTTCCTAGTCCATAAAACGGAAAGAAAGAATCAGAGTTCACAGGTTATTCAAAGGTGTTCACTTCAAGGGACTTCCCTGGCGGTCCTGTGGTTTGAGTATCTACAAAGTTTTTGACATTAAAGAGGTGTTCTTATACTGGAAACATTCCGGAACCGCTGGATTAAATCATCCATGGTTCATCATACACTTAACAGTTTCATTGAGGCATACTATAAAATTCACCGTTTTAAGTATACAGTGATTTTTGGTTAAAGACCAGTCAATTTAATTCTTTGGGGAAACAAGTAAGAAATATGTAATGAATAGGATGAGGCCGTGATGGGCTTTAGTTCGCTTTTTATAAACCATCAGAAGGAAAATTATGAATTGGTGCTGCAAAGAAATGCATAAACCGTTATAATACAGAGGCTTGTCTCAAAGTAACTCCTTGACAGTGAGTGGACTCATAACCCTCTGCTGCAGAATTCTGATACTACAGGAGTCTCTCTGCAGTTTGGAAATATGTACCAACAAAGAAAAATTCTGATTTGTCACCTTCTTTTAGATGAATCTGCTCAGGAGGCTTCCAACATGCAAGAGAGACAACCCCTGAAGGTGAGTGCCTCCCAAATCCAGAGGACCAGAGACCGTTTCTCTCTCCGTGGATGTGAATATTGGTAAAAGTGGGAAAATACTGAAAATGGCCTGGCCCTCACTGCCTCCCTTTCCTGATCTCTTTATCACAATGCCTGATGTAGTATTGAGAGCTTAATAGTAATTAATAACAATTGTGATAGCTGATACTTCTTTTGTTTTCATAGTGATGCCAGATTTATTTTAGGCAATTCACATGGATTAATTTATTTAGTCCCTAAGAAAACCTCTGTGACATTGCTACTATTATTATCCCCCAATAATAATGAGGATATTATTACTATTAAATAATAATAATAAACAGGCAGATATTGTGGTATAGAGATGTTAAATAATTTGCTTGAGACCGCAGTGGCAGTGGTAGTAGTCTACACCCAAAGCCCCAAACCATTTCCAAATTCGTGAATTTTCCATATGTTTCTGAAGCTCAGGCATTTCCCCTAGGGCTAAACTCGCAGATGCTGCTGATGCTTCTGTTTAGATGCCCAGTCTCACAACAGGAAGTACCAGCTCCCCTCTGCTCAGTCAAAGGGCCCCTTTCACATTGCTTGGGAATGGCCTGGACTGTTGGCCCCTCCCTTCTGTGAGCTCCTTCAGGGCCTCGTCTGCACCTGAGGCATCTCTGAAGCCTCAGTCCCAGCCCAGGGGGACCCTTAGAGGGATCTTGAATAAGTTCTTCCACAATTGCAGATTAAGCTCTAGTTTAGAGGGTAAAGGGATCTGGCGGGTGGGGTGCCAGTGTGGACACAGTTGAGGAGAGAATTCAAAGAAGGATCATAAAAGAAAGTATTCATTTTTATTATTACCACGTTTAAACAGCATGTGTAAGCTCGGAAAGTTCTTTCACTTAGCTTGTTTTACAGTTATTGTTCACTGATTCATAAATGAGGGAGCTGGTTATACTGTTATTGCTCACTGTTTCATAAACAAAGGAGCTGAATGAAGGTTTGCTTGAGGTTGTTTGTCAGTGACACACCCTGACACCAGTAGAATTGGTAGAGGAACCACCTCGCTTAATTCCAACTGAAATGTTCTTGCCAGGGTAGGACAGGATGTCACATCTGGCACCACTTTCTTGGCTGTCTACATGAATTTCCGTAAACCATTCCTTTCTTCTCCCTTCCCTATATTCATCCCCCCACACCATTTGCCAGCAGTGTTTTGTCCCTTCTGTGCATTGGTCCATTTACTCTCCCAGCAGCTGTCTACTAGCTTATATTCGATCCCTTATATTTTATAGAAGCCCCTCCTCACCTTCACAGACCCCGTGGATTGTTAGAGTGTTGTGCTTCCCCGAATCTTCCGTGTAGCACACTCCTGCTCACATGGAGACCCCTCTTGGCGAGAGTGTCAGCCTGGAAAGAGTGTAAAGACAAGCGTTCAAGTCCTGGAAACACCCTTCATGTAGACCATTTCCTTTTCCTTCTAACTTCCCAGGTTCCCCGTAATTTAGGTACAGGAAATATAATGATCTCCCCGACTTGTTGAGAACTTTAATTAAGGTACTGCGCACAAAGACACTTTGTAAGCTCTGAAGCACTCGAGAAATGCCATTGATACTCTTTGTATGTGACCTTCAGATTAAAAAGGTGAAGCCCAAAGAGAAAAAAAGTCGTTTGAAGTTAGTACCAGTAACATCAGGCTCAGAGCAGGCTCAGAAACAACTGTGCCCCCCGGGAAAAGCAGATACCTCTGGTGAGCGGAGCAAGGAAACATCAGGTAAGAGGAAACTCTTTGGGAACAACTCCTCTGGCTTCCCTGGCCATGTTCAAGTGCATGGGCTAGGTGTGGGAGATGGATCCTGGACGGGCCTGGGGCCAGGCTGGGCTGAGGAGCTCACCCAGCTCCAGCTGAAACATCAGAACTGACTTCCAGGGAATTTCCTGGTGGTCCAGTGGTTAGGACTTGGCGCTTTCACTGCCGGGACCCAGGTTCAGTCCCTGGTCAGGGAACTAAGATCCCACAAGCTGCATGGCACAGCCAAAAATTAAAAATAAACAAAACAAGACCAAAAAAGACCTGACTTCCAGAGTCACAGACTTGAGTTTCATCGATATGAAAGCTGTGTAACTCGGGGCAAGCCTTCCAAATTCTCTGAGCTCCAGTTCCTAGTCCATAAGACGGAAAGAAAGAATCAGAGTTCACAGGTTATTCAAAGGTGTTCACTTCAAGGGACTTCCCTGGCGGTCCTGTGGTTTGAGTATCTACAAAGTTTTTGACATTAAAGAGGTGTTCTTATACTGGAAACATTCCGGAACCGCTGGATTAAATCATCCATGGTTCATCATACACTTAACAGTTTCATTGAGGCATACTATAAAATTCACCGTTTTAAGTATACAGTGATTTTTGGTTAAAGACCAGTCAATTTAATTCTTTGGGGAAACAAGTAAGAAATATGTAATGAATAGGATGAGGCCGTGATGGGCTTTAGTTCGCTTTTTATAAACCATCAGAAGGAAAATTATGAATTGGTGCTGCAAATAAATGCATAAACCGTTATAATACAGAGGCTTGTCTCAAAGTAACTCCTTGACAGTGAGTGGACTCATAACCCTCTGCTGCAGAATTCTGATACTACAGGAGTCTCTCTGCAGGTTGGAAATATGTACCAACAAAGAAAAATTCTGATTTGTCACCTTCTTTTAGATGAGTCTGCTCAGGAGGCTTCCAACATGCAAGAGAGACAACCCCTGAAGGTGAGTGCCTCCCAAATCCAGAGGACCAGAGACCGTTTCTCTCTCCGTGGATGTGAATATTGGTAAAAGTGGGAAAATACTGAAAATGGCCTGGCCCTCACTGCCTCCCTTTCCTGATCTCTTTATCACAATGCCTGATGTAGTATTGAGAGCTTAATAGTAATTAATAACAATTGTGATAGCTGATACTTCTTTTGTTTTCATAGTGATGCCAGATTTATTTTAGGCAATTCACATGGATTAATTTATTTAGTCCCTAAGAAAACCTCTGTGACATTGCTACTATTATTATCCCCCAATAATAATGAGGATATTATTACTATTAAATAATAATAATAAACAGGCAGATATTGTGGTATAGAGATGTTAAATAATTTGCTTGAGACTGCAGTGGCAGTGGTAGTAGTCTACACCCAAAGCCCCAAACCATTTCCAAATTCGTGAATTTTCCATATGTTTCTGAAGCTCAGGCATTTCCCCTAGGGCTAAACTCGCAGATGCTGCTGATGCTTCTGTTTAGATGCCCAGTCTCACAACAGGAAGTACCAGCTCCCCTCTGCTCAGTCAAAGGGCCCCTTTCACATTGCTTGGGAATGGCCTGGACTGTTGGCCCCTCCCTTCTGTGAGCTCCTTCAGGGCCTCGTCTGCACCTGAGGCATCTCTGAAGCCTCAGTCCCAGCCCAGGGGGACCCTTAGAGGGATCTTGAATAAGTTCTTCCACAATTGCAGATTAAGCTCTAGTTTAGAGGGTAAAGGGATCTGGCGGGTGGGGTGCCAGTGTGGACACAGTTGAGGAGAGAATTCAAAGAAGGATCATAAAAGAAAGTATTCATTTTTATTATTACCACGTTTAAACAGCATGTGTAAGCTCGGAAAGTTCTTTCACTTAGCTTGTTTTACAGTTATTGTTCACTGATTCATAAATGAGGGAGCTGGTTATACTGTTATTGCTCACTGTTTCATAAACAAAGGAGCTGAATGAAGGTTTGCTTGAGGTTGTTTGTCAGTGACACACCCTGACACCAGTAGAATTGGTAGAGGAACCACCTCGCTTAATTCCAACTGAAATGTTCTTGCCAGGGTAGGACAGGATGTCACATCTGGCACCACTTTCTTGGCTGTCTACATGAATTTCCGTAAACCATTCCTTTCTTCTCCCTTCCCTATATTCATCCCCCCACACCATTTGCCAGCAGTGTTTTGTCCCTTCTGTGCATTGGTCCATTTACTCTCCCAGCAGCTGTCTACTAGCTTATATTCGATCCCTTATATTTTATAGAAGCCCCTCCTCACCTTCACAGACCCCGTGGATTGTTAGAGTGTTGTGCTTCCCCGAATCTTCCGTGTAGCACACTCCTGCTCACATGGAGACCCCTCTTGGCGAGAGTGTCAGCCTGGAAAGAGTGTAAAGACAAGCGTTCAAGTCCTGGAAACACCCTTCATGTAGACCATTTCCTTTTCCTTCTAACTTCCCAGGTTCCCCGTAATTTAGGTACAGGAAATATAATGATCTCCCCGACTTGTTGAGAACTTTAATTAAGGTACTGCGCACAAAGACACTTTGTAAGCTCTGAAGCACTCGAGAAATGCCATTGATACTCTTTGTATGTGACCTTCAGATTAAAAAGGTGAAGCCCAAAGAGAAAAAAAGTCGTTTGAAGTTAGTACCAGTAACATCAGGCTCAGAGCAGGCTCAGAAACAACTGTGCCCCCCGGGAAAAGCAGATACCTCTGGTGAGCGGAGCAAGGAAACATCAGGTAAGAGGAAACTCTTTGGGAACAACTCCTCTGGCTTCCCTGGCCATGTTCAAGTGCATGGGCTAGGTGTGGGAGATGGATCCTGGACGGGCCTGGGGCCAGGCTGGGCTGAGGAGCTCACCCAGCTCCAGCTGAAACATCAGAACTGACTTCCAGGGAATTTCCTGGTGGTCCAGTGGTTAGGACTTGGCGCTTTCACTGCCGGGACCCAGGTTCAGTCCCTGGTCAGGGAACTAAGATCCCACAAGCTGCATGGCACAGCCAAAAATTAAAAATAAACAAAACAAGACCAAAAAAGACCTGACTTCCAGAGTCACAGACTTGAGTTTCATCGATATGAAAGCTGTGTAACTCGGGGCAAGCCTTCCAAATTCTCTGAGCTCCAGTTCCTAGTCCATAAAACGGAAAGAAAGAATCAGAGTTCACAGGTTATTCAAAGGTGTTCACTTCAAGGGACTTCCCTGGCGGTCCTGTGGTTTGAGTATCTACAAAGTTTTTGACATTAAAGAGGTGTTCTTATACTGGAAACATTCCGGAACCGCTGGATTAAATCATCCATGGTTCATCATACACTTAACAGTTTCATTGAGGCATACTATAAAATTCACCGTTTTAAGTATACAGTGATTTTTGGTTAAAGACCAGTCAATTTAATTCTTTGGGGAAACAAGTAAGAAATATGTAATGAATAGGATGAGGCCGTGATGGGCTTTAGTTCGCTTTTTATAAACCATCAGAAGGAAAATTATGAATTGGTGCTGCAAAGAAATGCATAAACCGTTATAATACAGAGGCTTGTCTCAAAGTAACTCCTTGACAGTGAGTGGACTCATAACCCTCTGCTGCAGAATTCTGATACTACAGGAGTCTCTCTGCAGGTTGGAAATATGTACCAACAAAGAAAAATTCTGATTTGTCACCTTCTTTTAGATGAGTCTGCTCAGGAGGCTTCCAACATGCAAGAGAGACAACCCCTGAAGGTGAGTGCCTCCCAAATCCAGAGGACCAGAGACCGTTTCTCTCTCCGTGGATGTGAATATTGGTAAAAGTGGGAAAATACTGAAAATGGCCTGGCCCTCACTGCCTCCCTTTCCTGATCTCTTTATCACAATGCCTGATGTAGTATTGAGAGCTTAATAGTAATTAATAACAATTGTGATAGCTGATACTTCTTTTGTTTTCATAGTGATGCCAGATTTATTTTAGGCAATTCACATGGATTAATTTATTTAGTCCCTAAGAAAACCTCTGTGACATTGCTACTATTATTATCCCCCAATAATAATGAGGATATTATTACTATTAAATAATAATAATAAACAGGCAGATATTGTGGTATAGAGATGTTAAATAATTTGCTTGAGACCGCAGTGGCAGTGGTAGTAGTCTACACCCAAAGCCCCAAACCATTTCCAAATTCGTGAATTTTTCATATGTTTCTGAAGCTCAGGCATTTCCCCTAGGGCTAAACTCGCAGATGCTGCTGATGCTTCTGTTTAGATGCCCAGTCTCACAACAGGAAGTACCAGCTCCCCTCTGCTCAGTCAAAGGGCCCCTTTCACATTGCTTGGGAATGGCCTGGACTGTTGGCCCCTCCCTTCTGTGAGCTCCTTCAGGGCCTCGTCTGCACCTGAGGCATCTCTGAAGCCTCAGTCCCAGCCCAGGGGGACCCTTAGAGGGATCTTGAATAAGTTCTTCCACAATTGCAGATTAAGCTCTAGTTTAGAGGGTAAAGGGATCTGGCGGGTGGGGTGCCAGTGTGGACACAGTTGAGGAGAGAATTCAAAGAAGGATCATAAAAGAAAGTATTCGTTTTTATTATTACCACGTTTAAACAGCATTTGTAAGCTCGGAAAGTTCTTTCACTTAGCTTGTTTTACAGTTATTGTTCACTGATTCATAAATGAGGGAGCTGGTTATACTGTTATTGCTCACTGTTTCATAAACAAAGGAGCTGAATGAAGGTTTGCTTGAGGTTGTTTGTCAGTGACACACCCTGACACCAGTAGAATTGGTAGAGGAACCACCTCGCTTAATTCCAACTGAAATGTTCTTGCCAGGGTAGGACAGGATGTCACATCTGGCACCACTTTCTTGGCTGTCTACATGAATTTCCGTAAACCATTCCTTTCTTCTCCCTTCCCTATATTCATCCCCCCACACCATTTGCCAGCAGTGTTTTGTCCCTTCTGTGCATTGGTCCATTTACTCTCCCAGCAGCTGTCTACTAGCTTATATTCGATCCCTTATATTTTATAGAAGCCCCTCCTCACCTTCACAGACCCCGTGGATTGTTAGAGTGTTGTGCTTCCCCGAATCTTCCGTGTAGCACACTCCTGCTCACATGGAGACCCCTCTTGGCGAGAGTGTCAGCCTGGAAAGAGTGTAAAGACAAGCGTTCAAGTCCTGGAAACACCCTTCATGTAGACCATTTCCTTTTCCTTCTAACTTCCCAGGTTCCCCGTAATTTAGGTACAGGAAATATAATGATCTCCCCGACTTGTTGAGAACTTTAATTAAGGTACAGCGCACAAAGACACTTTGTAAGCTCTGAGGCACTCGAGAAATGCCATTGATACTCTTTGTATGTGACCTTCAGATTAAAAAGGTGAAGCCCAAAGAGAAAAAAAGTCATTTGAAGTTAGTACCAGTAACATCAGGCTCAGAGCAGGCTCAGAAACAACTGTGCCCCCCGGGAAAAGCAGATACCTCTGGTGAGCGGAGCAAGGAAACATCAGGTAAGAGGAAACTCTTTGGGAACAACTCCTCTGGCTTCCCTGGCCATGTTCAAGTGCATGGGCTAGGTGTGGGAGATGGATCCTGGACGGGCCTGGGGCCAGGCTGGGCTGAGGAGCTCACCCAGCTCCAGCTGAAACATCAGAACTGACTTCCAGGGAATTTCCTGGTGGTCCAGTGGTTAGGACTTGGCGCTTTCACTGCCGGGACCCAGGTTCAGTCCCTGGTCAGGGAACTAAGATCCCACAAGCTGCATGGCACAGCCAAAAATTAAAAATAAACAAAACAAGACCAAAAAAACCTGACTTCCAGAGTCACAGACTTGAGTTTCATCGATATGAAAGCTGTGTAACTCGGGGCAAGCCTTCCAAATTCTCTGAGCTCCAGTTCCTAGTCCATAAAACGGAAAGAAAGAATCAGAGTTCACAGGTTATTCAAAGGTGTTCACTTCAAGGGACTTCCCTGGCGGTCCTGTGGTTTGAGTATCTACAAAGTTTTTGACATTAAAGAGGTGTTCTTATACTGGAAACATTCCGGAACCGCTGGATTAAATCATCCATGGTTCATCATACACTTAACAGTTTCATTGAGGCATACTATAAAATTCACCGTTTTAAGTATACAGTGATTTTTGGTTAAAGACCAGTCAATTTAATTCTTTGGGGAAACAAGTAAGAAATATGTAATGAATAGGATGAGGCCGTGATGGGCTTTAGTTCGCTTTTTATAAACCATCAGAAGGAAAATTATGAATTGGTGCTGCAAATAAATGCATAAACCGTTATAATACAGAGGCTTGTCTCAAAGTAACTCCTTGACAGTGAGTGGACTCATAACCCTCTGCTGCAGAATTCTGATACTACAGGAGTCTCTCTGCAGTTTGGAAATATGTACCAACAAAGAAAAATTCTGATTTGTCACCTTCTTTTAGATGAATCTGCTCAGGAGGCTTCCAACATGCAAGAGAGACAACCCCTGAAGGTGAGTGCCTCCCAAATCCAGAGGACCAGAGACCGTTTCTCTCTCCGTGGATGTGAATATTGGTAAAAGTGGGAAAATACTGAAAATGGCCTGGCCCTCACTGCCTCCCTTTCCTGATCTCTTTATCACAATGCCTGATGTAGTATTGAGAGCTTAATAGTAATTAATAACAATTGTGATAGCTGATACTTCTTTTGTTTTCATAGTGATGCCAGATTTATTTTAGGCAATTCACATGGATTAATTTATTTAGTCCCTAAGAAAACCTCTGTGACATTGCTACTATTATTATCCCCCAATAATAATGAGGATATTATTACTATTAAATAATAATAATAAACAGGCAGATATTGTGGTATAGAGATGTTAAATAATTTGCTTGAGACCGCAGTGGCAGTGGTAGTAGTCTACACCCAAAGCCCCAAACCATTTCCAAATTCGTGAATTTTCCATATGTTTCTGAAGCTCAGGCATTTCCCCTAGGGCTAAACTCGCAGATGCTGCTGATGCTTCTGTTTAGATGCCCAGTCTCACAACAGGAAGTACCAGCTCCCCTCTGCTCAGTCAAAGGGCCCCTTTCACATTGCTTGGGAATGGCCTGGACTGTTGGCCCCTCCCTTCTGTGAGCTCCTTCAGGGCCTCGTCTGCACCTGAGGCATCTCTGAAGCCTCAGTCCCAGCCCAGGGGGACCCTTAGAGGGATCTTGAATAAGTTCTTCCACAATTGCAGATTAAGCTCTAGTTTAGAGGGTAAAGGGATCTGGCGGGTGGGGTGCCAGTGTGGACACAGTTGAGGAGAGAATTCAAAGAAGGATCATAAAAGAAAGTATTCATTTTTATTATTACCACGTTTAAACAGCATGTGTAAGCTCGGAAAGTTCTTTCACTTAGCTTGTTTTACAGTTATTGTTCACTGATTCATAAATGAGGGAGCTGGTTATACTGTTATTGCTCACTGTTTCATAAACAAAGGAGCTGAATGAAGGTTTGCTTGAGGTTGTTTGTCAGTGACACACCCTGACACCAGTAGAATTGGTAGAGGAACCACCTCGCTTAATTCCAACTGAAATGTTCTTGCCAGGGTAGGACAGGATGTCACATCTGGCACCACTTTCTTGGCTGTCTACATGAATTTCCGTAAACCATTCCTTTCTTCTCCCTTCCCTATATTCATCCCCCCACACCATTTGCCAGCAGTGTTTTGTCCCTTCTGTGC
The DNA here is from genome assembly GCF_949752795.1 of Hyperoodon ampullatus. Classification (NCBI taxonomy): domain Eukaryota; kingdom Metazoa; phylum Chordata; class Mammalia; order Artiodactyla; family Ziphiidae; genus Hyperoodon; species Hyperoodon ampullatus. The sequence goes on along the minus strand of NW_027640828.1, from coordinate 31,330 downwards.
ATTGGTCCATTTACTCTCCCAGCAGCTGTCTACTAGCTTATATTCGATCCCTTATATTTTATAGAAGCCCCTCCTCACCTTCACAGACCCCGTGGATTGTTAGAGTGTTGTGCTTCCCCGAATCTTCCGTGTAGCACACTCCTGCTCACATGGAGACCCCTCTTGGCGAGAGTGTCAGCCTGGAAAGAGTGTAAAGACAAGCGTTCAAGTCCTGGAAACACCCTTCATGTAGACCATTTCCTTTTCCTTCTAACTTCCCAGGTTCCCCGTAATTTAGGTACAGGAAATATAATGATCTCCCCGACTTGTTGAGAACTTTAATTAAGGTACTGCGCACAAAGACACTTTGTAAGCTCTGAAGCACTCGAGAAATGCCATTGATACTCTTTGTATGTGACCTTCAGATTAAAAAGGTGAAGCCCAAAGAGAAAAAAAGTCGTTTGAAGTTAGTACCAGTAACATCAGGCTCAGAGCAGGCTCAGAAACAACTGTGCCCCCCGGGAAAAGCAGATACCTCTGGTGAGCGGAGCAAGGAAACATCAGGTAAGAGGAAACTCTTTGGGAACAACTCCTCTGGCTTCCCTGGCCATGTTCAAGTGCATGGGCTAGGTGTGGGAGATGGATCCTGGACGGGCCTGGGGCCAGGCTGGGCTGAGGAGCTCACCCAGCTCCAGCTGAAACATCAGAACTGACTTCCAGGGAATTTCCTGGTGGTCCAGTGGTTAGGACTTGGCGCTTTCACTGCCGGGACCCAGGTTCAGTCCCTGGTCAGGGAACTAAGATCCCACAAGCTGCATGGCACAGCCAAAAATTAAAAATAAACAAAACAAGACCAAAAAAGACCTGACTTCCAGAGTCACAGACTTGAGTTTCATCGATATGAAAGCTGTGTAACTCGGGGCAAGCCTTCCAAATTCTCTGAGCTCCAGTTCCTAGTCCATAAAACGGAAAGAAAGAATCAGAGTTCACAGGTTATTCAAAGGTGTTCACTTCAAGGGACTTCCCTGGCGGTCCTGTGGTTTGAGTATCTACAAAGTTTTTGACATTAAAGAGGTGTTCTTATACTGGAAACATTCCGGAACCGCTGGATTAAATCATCCATGGTTCATCATACACTTAACAGTTTCATTGAGGCATACTATAAAATTCACCGTTTTAAGTATACAGTGATTTTTGGTTAAAGACCAGTCAATTTAATTCTTTGGGGAAACAAGTAAGAAATATGTAATGAATAGGATGAGGCCGTGATGGGCTTTAGTTCGCTTTTTATAAACCATCAGAAGGAAAATTATGAATTGGTGCTGCAAAGAAATGCATAAACCGTTATAATACAGAGGCTTGTCTCAAAGTAACTCCTTGACAGTGAGTGGACTCATAACCCTCTGCTGCAGAATTCTGATACTACAGGAGTCTCTCTGCAGGTTGGAAATATGTACCAACAAAGAAAAATTCTGATTTGTCACCTTCTTTTAGATGAGTCTGCTCAGGAGGCTTCCAACATGCAAGAGAGACAACCCCTGAAGGTGAGTGCCTCCCAAATCCAGAGGACCAGAGACCGTTTCTCTCTCCGTGGATGTGAATATTGGTAAAAGTGGGAAAATACTGAAAATGGCCTGGCCCTCACTGCCTCCCTTTCCTGATCTCTTTATCACAATGCCTGATGTAGTATTGAGAGCTTAATAGTAATTAATAACAATTGTGATAGCTGATACTTCTTTTGTTTTCATAGTGATGCCAGATTTATTTTAGGCAATTCACATGGATTAATTTATTTAGTCCCTAAGAAAACCTCTGTGACATTGCTACTATTATTATCCCCAAATAATAATGAGGATATTATTACTATTAAATAATAATAATAAACAGGCAGATATTGTGGTATAGAGATGTTAAATAATTTTCTTGAGACCACAGTGGCAGTGGTAGTAGTCTACACCCAAAGCCCCAAACCATTTCCAAATTCGTGAATTTTTCATATGTTTCTGAAGCTCAGGCATTTCCCCTAGGGCTAAACTCGCAGATGCTGCTGATGCTTCTGTTTAGATGCCCAGTCTCACAACAGGAAGTACCAGCTCCCCTCTGCTCAGTCAAAGGGCCCCTTTCACATTGCTTGGGAATGGCCTGGACTGTTGGCCCCTCCCTTCTGTGAGCTCCTTCAGGGCCTCGTCTGCACCTGAGGCATCTCTGAAGCCTCAGTCCCAGCCCAGGGGAACCCTTAGAGGGATCTTGAATAAGTTCTTCCACAATTGCAGATTAAGCTCTAGTTTAGAGGGTAAAGGGGTCTGGCGGGTGGGGTGCCAGTGTGGACACAGTTGAGGAGAGAATTCAAAGAAGGATCATAAAAGAAAGTATTCGTTTTTATTATTACCACGTTTAAACAGCATTTGTAAGCTCGGAAAGTTCTTTCACTTAGCTTGTTTTACAGTTATTGTTCACTGATTCATAAATGAGGGAGCTGGTTATACTGTTATTGCTCACTGTTTCATAAACAAAGGAGCTGAATGAAGGTTTGCTTGAGGTTGTTTGTCAGTGACACACCCTGACACTAGTAGAATTGGTAGAGGAACCACCTCGCTTAATTCCAACTGAAATGTTCTTGCCAGGGTAGGACAGGATGTCACATCTGGCACCACTTTCTTGGCTGTCTACATGAATTTCCGTAAACCATTCCTTTCTTCTCCCTTCCCTATATTCATCCCCCCACACCATTTGCCAGCAGTGTTTTGTCCCTTCTGTGCATTGGTCCATTTACTCTCCCAGCAGCTGTCTACTAGCTTATATTCGATCCCTTATATTTTATAGAAGCCCCTCCTCACCTTCACAGACCCCGTGGATTGTTAGAGTGTTGTGCTTCCCCGAATCTTCCGTGTAGCACACTCCTGCTCACATGGAGACCCCTCTTGGCGAGAGTGTCAGCCTGGAAAGAGTGTAAAGACAAGCGTTCAAGTCCTGGAAACACCCTTCATGTAGACCATTTCCTTTTCCTTCTAACTTCCCAGGTTCCCCGTAATTTAGGTACAGGAAATATAATGATCTCCCCGACTTGTTGAGAACTTTAATTAAGGTACAGCGCACAAAGACACTTTGTAAGCTCTGAGGCACTCGAGAAATGCCATTGATACTCTTTGTATGTGACCTTCAGATTAAAAAGGTGAAGCCCAAAGAGAAAAAAAGTCATTTGAAGTTAGTACCAGTAACATCAGGCTCAGAGCAGGCTCAGAAACAACTGTGCCCCCCGGGAAAAGCAGATACCTCTGGTGAGCGGAGCAAGGAAACATCAGGTAAGAGGAAACTCTTTGGGAACAACTCCTCTGGCTTCCCTGGCCATGTTCAAGTGCATGGGCTAGGTGTGGGAGATGGATCCTGGACGGGCCTGGGGCCAGGCTGGGCTGAGGAGCTCACCCAGCTCCAGCTGAAACATCAGAACTGACTTCCAGGGAATTTCCTGGTGGTCCAGTGGTTAGGACTTGGCGCTTTCACTGCCGGGACCCAGGTTCAGTCCCTGGTCAGGGAACTAAGATCCCACAAGCTGCATGGCACAGCCAAACATTAAAAATAAACAAAACAAGACCAAAAAAACCTGACTTCCAGAGTCACAGACTTGAGTTTCATCGATATGAAAGCTGTGTAACTCGGGGCAAGCCTTCCAAATTCTCTGAGCTCCAGTTCCTAGTCCATAAAACGGAAAGAAAGAATCAGAGTTCACAGGTTATTCAAAGGTGTTCACTTCAAGGGACTTCCCTGGCGGTCCTGTGGTTTGAGTATCTACAAAGTTTTTGACATTAAAGAGGTGTTCTTATACTGGAAACATTCCGGAACCGCTGGATTAAATCATCCATGGTTCATCATACACTTAACAGTTTCATTGAGGCATACTATAAAATTCACCGTTTTAAGTATACAGTGATTTTTGGTTAAAGACCAGTCAATTTAATTCTTTGGGGAAACAAGTAAGAAATATGTAATGAATAGGATGAGGCCGTGATGGGCTTTAGTTCGCTTTTTATAAACCATCAGAAGGAAAATTATGAATTGGTGCTGCAAATAAATGCATAAACCGTTATAATACAGAGGCTTGTCTCAAAGTAACTCCTTGACAGTGAGTGGACTCATAACCCTCTGCTGCAGAATTCTGATACTACAGGAGTCTCTCTGCAGTTTGGAAATATGTACCAACAAAGAAAAATTCTGATTTGTCACCTTCTTTTAGATGAATCTGCTCAGGAGGCTTCCAACATGCAAGAGAGACAACCCCTGAAGGTGAGTGCCTCCCAAATCCAGAGGACCAGAGACCGTTTCTCTCTCCGTGGATGTGAATATTGGTAAAAGTGGGAAAATACTGAAAATGGCCTGGCCCTCACTGCCTCCCTTTCCTGATCTCTTTATCACAATGCCTGATGTAGTATTGAGAGCTTAATAGTAATTAATAACAATTGTGATAGCTGATACTTCTTTTGTTTTCATAGTGATGCCAGATTTATTTTAGGCAATTCACATGGATTAATTTATTTAGTCCCTAAGAAAACCTCTGTGACATTGCTACTATTATTATCCCCCAATAATAATGAGGATATTATTACTATTAAATAATAATAATAAACAGGCAGATATTGTGGTATAGAGATGTTAAATAATTTGCTTGAGACCGCAGTGGCAGTGGTAGTAGTCTACACCCAAAGCCCCAAACCATTTCCAAATTCGTGAATTTTCCATATGTTTCTGAAGCTCAGGCATTTCCCCTAGGGCTAAACTCGCAGATGCTGCTGATGCTTCTGTTTAGATGCCCAGTCTCACAACAGGAAGTACCAGCTCCCCTCTGCTCAGTCAAAGGGCCCCTTTCACATTGCTTGGGAATGGCCTGGACTGTTGGCCCCTCCCTTCTGTGAGCTCCTTCAGGGCCTCGTCTGCACCTGAGGCATCTCTGAAGCCTCAGTCCCAGCCCAGGGGGACCCTTAGAGGGATCTTGAATAAGTTCTTCCACAATTGCAGATTAAGCTCTAGTTTAGAGGGTAAAGGGATCTGGCGGGTGGGGTGCCAGTGTGGACACAGTTGAGGAGAGAATTCAAAGAAGGATCATAAAAGAAAGTATTCGTTTTTATTATTACCACGTTTAAACAGCATGTGTAAGCTCGGAAAGTTCTTTCACTTAGCTTGTTTTACAGTTATTGTTCACTGATTCATAAATGAGGGAGCTGGTTATACTGTTATTGCTCACTGTTTCATAAACAAAGGAGCTGAATGAAGGTTTGCTTGAGGTTGTTTGTCAGTGACACACCCTGACACCAGTAGAATTGGTAGAGGAACCACCTCGCTTAATTCCAACTGAAATGTTCTTGCCAGGGTAGGACAGGATGTCACATCTGGCACCACTTTCTTGGCTGTCTACATGAATTTCCGTAAACCATTCCTTTCTTCTCTCTTCCCTATATTCATCCCCCCACACCATTTGCCAGCAGTGTTTTGTCCCTTCTGTGCATTGGTCCATTTACTCTCCCAGCAGCTGTCTACTAGCTTATATTCGATCCCTTATATTTTATAGAAGCCCCTCCTCACCTTCACAGACCCCGTGGATTGTTAGAGTGTTGTGCTTCCCCGAATCTTCCGTGTAGCACACTCCTGCTCACATGGAGACCCCTCTTGGCGAGAGTGTCAGCCTGGAAAGAGTGTAAAGACAAGCGTTCAAGTCCTGGAAACACCCTTCATGTAGACCATTTCCTTTTCCTTCTAACTTCCCAGGTTCCCCGTAATTTAGGTACAGGAAATATAATGATCTCCCCGACTTGTTGAGAACTTTAATTAAGGTACAGCGCACAAAGACACTTTGTAAGCTCTGAGGCACTCGAGAAATGCCATTGATACTCTTTGTATGTGACCTTCAGATTAAAAAGGTGAAGCCCAAAGAGAAAAAAAGTCATTTGAAGTTAGTACCAGTAACATCAGGCTCAGAGCAGGCTCAGAAACAACTGTGCCCCCCGGGAAAAGCAGATACCTCTGGTGAGCGGAGCAAGGAAACATCAGGTAAGAGGAAACTCTTTGGGAACAACTCCTCTGGCTTCCCTGGCCATGTTCAAGTGCATGGGCTAGGTGTGGGAGATGGATCCTGGACGGGCCTGGGGCCAGGCTGGGCTGAGGAGCTCACCCAGCTCCAGCTGAAACATCAGAACTGACTTCCAGGGAATTTCCTGGTGGTCCAGTGGTTAGGACTTGGCGCTTTCACTGCCGGGACCCAGGTTCAGTCCCTGGTCAGGGAACTAAGATCCCACAAGCTGCATGGCACAGCCAAAAATTAAAAATAAACAAAACAAGACCAAAAAAACCTGACTTCCAGAGTCACAGACTTGAGTTTCATCGATATGAAAGCTGTGTAACTCGGGGCAAGCCTTCCAAATTCTCTGAGCTCCAGTTCCTAGTCCATAAAACGGAAAGAAAGAATCAGAGTTCACAGGTTATTCAAAGGTGTTCACTTCAAGGGACTTCCCTGGCGGTCCTGTGGTTTGAGTATCTACAAAGTTTTTGACATTAAAGAGGTGTTCTTATACTGGAAACATTCCGGAACCGCTGGATTAAATCATCCATGGTTCATCATACACTTAACAGTTTCATTGAGGCATACTATAAAATTCACCGTTTTAAGTATACAGTGATTTTTGGTTAAAGACCAGTCAATTTAATTCTTTGGGGAAACAAGTAAGAAATATGTAATGAATAGGATGAGGCCGTGATGGGCTTTAGTTCGCTTTTTATAAACCATCAGAAGGAAAATTATGAATTGGTGCTGCAAAGAAATGCATAAACCGTTATAATACAGAGGCTTGTCTCAAAGTAACTCCTTGACAGTGAGTGGACTCATAACCCTCTGCTGCAGAATTCTGATACTACAGGAGTCTCTCTGCAGTTTGGAAATATGTACCAACAAAGAAAAATTCTGATTTGTCACCTTCTTTTAGATGAATCTGCTCAGGAGGCTTCCAACATGCAAGAGAGACAACCCCTGAAGGTGAGTGCCTCCCAAATCCAGAGGACCAGAGACCGTTTCTCTCTCCGTGGATGTGAATATTGGTAAAAGTGGGAAAATACTGAAAATGGCCTGGCCCTCACTGCCTCCCTTTCCTGATCTCTTTATCACAATGCCTGATGTAGTATTGAGAGCTTAATAGTAATTAATAACAATTGTGATAGCTGATACTTCTTTTGTTTTCATAGTGATGCCAGATTTATTTTAGGCAATTCACATGGATTAATTTATTTAGTCCCTAAGAAAACCTCTGTGACATTGCTACTATTATTATCCCCCAATAATAATGAGGATATTATTACTATTAAATAATAATAATAAACAGGCAGATATTGTGGTATAGAGATGTTAAATAATTTGCTTGAGACCGCAGTGGCAGTGGTAGTAGTCTACACCCAAAGCCCCAAACCATTTCCAAATTCGTGAATTTTCCATATGTTTCTGAAGCTCAGGCATTTCCCCTAGGGCTAAACTCGCAGATGCTGCTGATGCTTCTGTTTAGATGCCCAGTCTCACAACAGGAAGTACCAGCTCCCCTCTGCTCAGTCAAAGGGCCCCTTTCACATTGCTTGGGAATGGCCTGGACTGTTGGCCCCTCCCTTCTGTGAGCTCCTTCAGGGCCTCGTCTGCACCTGAGGCATCTCTGAAGCCTCAGTCCCAGCCCAGGGGGACCCTTAGAGGGATCTTGAATAAGTTCTTCCACAATTGCAGATTAAGCTCTAGTTTAGAGGGTAAAGGGATCTGGCGGGTGGGGTGCCAGTGTGGACACAGTTGAGGAGAGAATTCAAAGAAGGATCATAAAAGAAAGTATTCATTTTTATTATTACCACGTTTAAACAGCATGTGTAAGCTCGGAAAGTTCTTTCACTTAGCTTGTTTTACAGTTATTGTTCACTGATTCATAAATGAGGGAGCTGGTTATACTGTTATTGCTCACTGTTTCATATACAAAGGAGCTGAATGAAGGTTTGCTTGAGGTTGTTTGTCAGTGACACACCCTGACACCAGTAGAATTGGTAGAGGAACCACCTCGCTTAATTCCAACTGAAATGTTCTTGCCAGGGTAGGACAGGATGTCACATCTGGCACCACTTTCTTGGCTGTCTACATGAATTTCCGTAAACCATTCCTTTCTTCTCCCTTCCCTATATTCATCCCCCCACACCATTTGCCAGCAGTGTTTTGTCCCTTCTGTGCATTGGTCCATTTACTCTCCCAGCAGCTGTCTACTAGCTTATATTCGATCCCTTATATTTTATAGAAGCCCCTCCTCACCTTCACAGACCCCGTGGATTGTTAGAGTGTTGTGCTTCCCCGAATCTTCCGTGTAGCACACTCCTGCTCACATGGAGACCCCTCTTGGCGAGAGTGTCAGCCTGGAAAGAGTGTAAAGACAAGCGTTCAAGTCCTGGAAACACCCTTCATGTAGACCATTTCCTTTTCCTTCTAACTTCCCAGGTTCCCCGTAATTTAGGTACAGGAAATATAATGATCTCCCCGACTTGTTGAGAACTTTAATTAAGGTACTGCGCACAAAGACACTTTGTAAGCTCTGAAGCACTCGAGAAATGCCATTGATACTCTTTGTATGTGACCTTCAGATTAAAAAGGTGAAGCCCAAAGAGAAAAAAAGTCGTTTGAAGTTAGTACCAGTAACATCAGGCTCAGAGCAGGCTCAGAAACAACTGTGCCCCCCGGGAAAAGCAGATACCTCTGGTGAGCGGAGCAAGGAAACATCAGGTAAGAGGAAACTCTTTGGGAACAACTCCTCTGGCTTCCCTGGCCATGTTCAAGTGCATGGGCTAGGTGTGGGAGATGGATCCTGGACGGGCCTGGGGCCAGGCTGGGCTGAGGAGCTCACCCAGCTCCAGCTGAAACATCAGAACTGACTTCCAGGGAATTTCCTGGTGGTCCAGTGGTTAGGACTTGGCGCTTTCACTGCCGGGACCCAGGTTCAGTCCCTGGTCAGGGAACTAAGATCCCACAAGCTGCATGGCACAGCCAAAAATTAAAAATAAACAAAACAAGACCAAAAAAGACCTGACTTCCAGAGTCACAGACTTGAGTTTCATCGATATGAAAGCTGTGTAACTCGGGGCAAGCCTTCCAAATTCTCTGAGCTCCAGTTCCTAGTCCATAAAACGGAAAGAAAGAATCAGAGTTCACAGGTTATTCAAAGGTGTTCACTTCAAGGGACTTCCCTGGCGGTCCTGTGGTTTGAGTATCTACAAAGTTTTTGACATTAAAGAGGTGTTCTTATACTGGAAACATTCCGGAACCGCTGGATTAAATCATCCATGGTTCATCATACACTTAACAGTTTCATTGAGGCATACTATAAAATTCACCGTTTTAAGTATACAGTGATTTTTGGTTAAAGACCAGTCAATTTAATTCTTTGGGGAAACAAGTAAGAAATATGTAATGAATAGGATGAGGCCGTGATGGGCTTTAGTTCGCTTTTTATAAACCATCAGAAGGAAAATTATGAATTGGTGCTGCAAAGAAATGCATAAACCGTTATAATACAGAGGCTTGTCTCAAAGTAACTCCTTGACAGTGAGTGGACTCATAACCCTCTGCTGCAGAATTCTGATACTACAGGAGTCTCTCTGCAGGTTGGAAATATGTACCAACAAAGAAAAATTCTGATTTGTCACCTTCTTTTAGATGAGTCTGCTCAGGAGGCTTCCAACATGCAAGAGAGACAACCCCTGAAGGTGAGTGCCTCCCAAATCCAGAGGACCAGAGACCGTTTCTCTCTCCGTGGATGTGAATATTGGTAAAAGTGGGAAAATACTGAAAATGGCCTGGCCCTCACTGCCTCCCTTTCCTGATCTCTTTATCACAATGCCTGATGTAGTATTGAGAGCTTAATAGTAATTAATAACAATTGTGATAGCTGATACTTCTTTTGTTTTCATAGTGATGCCAGATTTATTTTAGGCAATTCACATGGATTAATTTATTTAGTCCCTAAGAAAACCTCTGTGACATTGCTACTATTATTATCCCCAAATAATAATGAGGATATTATTACTATTAAATAATAATAATAAACAGGCAGATATTGTGGTATAGAGATGTTAAATAATTTTCTTGAGACCACAGTGGCAGTGGTAGTAGTCTACACCCAAAGCCCCAAACCATTTCCAAATTCGTGAATTTTTCATATGTTTCTGAAGCTCAGGCATTTCCCCTAGGGCTAAACTCGCAGATGCTGCTGATGCTTCTGTTTAGATGCCCAGTCTCACAACAGGAAGTACCAGCTCCCCTCTGCTCAGTCAAAGGGCCCCTTTCACATTGCTTGGGAATGGCCTGGACTGTTGGCCCCTCCCTTCTGTGAGCTCCTTCAGGGCCTCGTCTGCACCTGAGGCATCTCTGAAGCCTCAGTCCCAGCCCAGGGGGACCCTTAGAGGGATCTTGAATAAGTTCTTCCACAATTGCAGATTAAGCTCTAGTTTAGAGGGTAAAGGGATCTGGCGGGTGGGGTGCCAGTGTGGACACAGTTGAGGAGAGAATTCAAAGAAGGATCATAAAAGAAAGTATTCGTTTTTATTATTACCACGTTTAAACAGCATTTGTAAGCTCGGAAAGTTCTTTCACTTAGCTTGTTTTACAGTTATTGTTCACTGATTCATAAATGAGGGAGCTGGTTATACTGTTATTGCTCACTGTTTCATAAACAAAGGAGCTGAATGAAGGTTTGCTTGAGGTTGTTTGTCAGTGACACACCCTGACACCAGTAGAATTGGTAGAGGAACCACCTCGCTTAATTCCAACTGAAATGTTCTTGCCAGGGTAGGACAGGATGTCACATCTGGCACCACTTTCTTGGCTGTCTACATGAATTTCCGTAAACCATTCCTTTCTTCTCCCTTCCCTATATTCATCCCCCCACACCATTTGCCAGCAGTGTTTTGTCCCTTCTGTGCATTGGTCCATTTACTCTCCCAGCAGCTGTCTACTAGCTTATATTCGATCCCTTATATTTTATAGAAGCCCCTCCTCACCTTCACAGACCCCGTGGATTGTTAGAGTGTTGTGCTTCCCCGAATCTTCCGTGTAGCACACTCCTGCTCACATGGAGACCCCTCTTGGCGAGAGTGTCAGCCTGGAAAGAGTGTAAAGACAAGCGTTCAAGTCCTGGAAACACCCTTCATGTAGACCATTTCCTTTTCCTTCTAACTTCCCAGGTTCCCCGTAATTTAGGTACAGGAAATATAATGATCTCCCCGACTTGTTGAGAACTTTAATTAAGGTACAGCGCACAAAGACACTTTGTAAGCTCTGAGGCACTCGAGAAATGCCATTGATACTCTTTGTATGTGACCTTCAGATTAAAAAGGTGAAGCCCAAAGAGAAAAAAAGTCATTTGAAGTTAGTACCAGTAACATCAGGCTCAGAGCAGGCTCAGAAACAACTGTGCCCCCCGGGAAAAGCAGATACCTCTGGTGAGCGGAGCAAGGAAACATCAGGTAAGAGGAAACTCTTTGGGAACAACTCCTCTGGCTTCCCTGGCCATGTTCAAGTGCATGGGCTAGGTGTGGGAGATGGATCCTGGACGGGCCTGGGGCCAGGCTGGGCTGAGGAGCTCACCCAGCTCCAGCTGAAACATCAGAACTGACTTCCAGGGAATTTCCTGGTGGTCCAGTGGTTAGGACTTGGCGCTTTCACTGCCGGGACCCAGGTTCAGTCCCTGGTCAGGGAACTAAGATCCCACAAGCTGCATGGCACAGCCAAAAATTAAAAATAAACAAAACAAGACCAAAAAAGACCTGACTTCCAGAGTCACAGACTTGAGTTTCATCGATATGAAAGCTGTGTAACTCGGGGCAAGCCTTCCAAATTCTCTGAGCTCCAGTTCCTAGTCCATAAAACGGAAAGAATCAGAGTTCACAGGTTATTCAAAGGTGTTCACTTCAAGGGACTTCCCTGGCGGTCCTGTGGTTTGAGTATCTACAAAGTTTTTGACATTAAAGAGGTGTTCTTATACTGGAAACATTCCGGAACCGCTGGATTAAATCATCCATGGTTCATCATACACTTAACAGTTTCATTGAGGCATACTATAAAATTCACCGTTTTAAGTATACAGTGATTTTTGGTTAAAGACCAGTCAATTTAATTCTTTGGGGAAACAAGTAAGAAATATGTAATGAATAGGATGAGGCCGTGATGGGCTTTAGTTCGCTTTTTATAAACCATCAGAAGGAAAATTATGAATTGGTGCTGCAAAGAAATGCATAAACCGTTATAATACAGAGGCTTGTCTCAAAGTAACTCCTTGACAGTGAGTGGACTCATAACCCTCTGCTGCAGAATTCTGATACTACAGGAGTCTCTCTGCAGGTTGGAAATATGTACCAACAAAGAAAAATTCTGATTTGTCACCTTCCTTTAGATGAGTCTGCTCAGGAGGCTTCCAACATGCAAGAGAGACAACCCCTGAAGGTGAGTGCCTCCCAAATCCAGAGGACCAGAGACCGTTTCTCTCTCCGTGGATGTGAATATTGGTAAAAGTGGGAAAATACTGAAAATGGCCTGGCCCTCACTGCCTCCCTTTCCTGATCTCTTTATCACAATGCCTGATGTAGTATTGAGAGCTTAATAGTAATTAATAACAATTGTGATAGCTGATACTTCTTTTGTTTTCATAGTGATGCCAGATTTATTTTAGGCAATTCACATGGATTAATTTATTTAGTCCCTAAGAACACCTCTGTGACATTGCTACTATTATTATCCCCAAATAATAATGAGGATATTATTACTATTAAATAATAATAATAAACAGGCAGATATTGTGGTATAGAGATGTTAAATAATTTGCTTGAGACCGCAGTGGCAGTGGTAGTAGTCTACACCCAAAGCCCCAAACCATTTCCAAATTCGTGAATTTTTCATATGTTTCTGAAGCTCAGGCATTTCCCCTAGGGCTAAACTCGCAGATGCTGCTGATGCTTCTGTTTAGATGCCCAGTCTCACAACAGGAAGTACCAGCTCCCCTCTGCTCAGTCAAAGGGCCCCTTTCACATTGCTTGGGAATGGCCTGGACTGTTGGCCCCTCCCTTCTGTGAGCTCCTTCAGGGCCTCGTCTGCACCTGAGGCATCTCTGAAGCCTCAGTCCCAGCCCAGGGGGACCCTTAGAGGGATCTTGAATAAGTTCTTCCACAATTGCAGATTAAGCTCTAGTTTAGAGGGTAAAGGGATCTGGCGGGTGGGGTGCCAGTGTGGACACAGTTGAGGAGAGAATTCAAAGAAGGATCATAAAAGAAAGTATTCGTTTTTATTATTACCACGTTTAAACAGCATTTGTAAGCTCGGAAAGTTCTTTCACTTAGCTTGTTTTACAGTTATTGTTCACTGATTCATAAATGAGGGAGCTGGTTATACTGTTATTGCTCACTGTTTCATAAACAAAGGAGCTGGATGAAGGTTTGCTTGAGGTTGTTTGTCAGTGACACACCCTGACACCAGTAGAATTGGTAGAGGAACCACCTCGCTTAATTCCAACTGAAATGTTCTTGCCAGGGTAGGACAGGATGTCACATCTGGCACCACTTTCTTGGCTGTCTACGTGAATTTCCGTAAACCATTCCTTTCTTCTCTCTTCCCTATATTCATCCCCCCACACCATTTGCCAGCAGTGTTTTGTCCCTTCTGTGCATTGGTCCATTTACTCTCCCAGCAGCTGTCTACTAGCTTATATTCGATCCCTTATATTTTATAGAAGCCCCTCCTCACCTTCACAGACCCCGTGGATTGTTAGAGTGTTGTGCTTCCCCGAATCTTCCGTGTAGCACACTCCTGCTCACATGGAGACCCCTCTTGGCGAGAGTGTCAGCCTGGAAAGAGTGTAAAGACAAGCGTTCAAGTCCTGGAAACACCCTTCATGTAGACCATTTCCTTTTCCTTCTAACTTCCCAGGTTCCCCGTAATTTAGGTACAGGAAATATAATGATCTCCCCGACTTGTTGAGAACTTTAATTAAGGTACTGCGCACAAAGACACTTTGTAAGCTCTGAAGCACTCGAGAAATGCCATTGATACTCTTTGTATGTGACCTTCAGATTAAAAAGGTGAAGCCCAAAGAGAAAAAAAGTCGTTTGAAGTTAGTACCAGTAACATCAGGCTCAGAGCAGGCTCAGAAACAACTGTGCCCCCCGGGAAAAGCAGATACCTCTGGTGAGCGGAGCAAGGAAACATCAGGTAAGAGGAAACTCTTTGGGAACAACTCCTCTGGCTTCCCTGGCCATGTTCAAGTGCATGGGCTAGGTGTGGGAGATGGATCCTGGACGGGCCTGGGGCCAGGCTGGGCTGAGGAGCTCACCCAGCTCCAGCTGAAACATCAGAACTGACTTCCAGGGAATTTCCTGGTGGTCCAGTGGTTAGGACTTGGCGCTTTCACTGCCGGGACCCAGGTTCAGTCCCTGGTCAGGGAACTAAGATCCCACAAGCTGCATGGCACAGCCAAAAATTAAAAATAAACAAAACAAGACCAAAAAAGACCTGACTTCCAGAGTCACAGACTTGAGTTTCATCGATATGAAAGCTGTGTAACTCGGGGCAAGCCTTCCAAATTCTCTGAGCTCCAGTTCCTAGTCCATAAAACGGAAAGAATCAGAGTTCACAGGTTATTCAAAGGTGTTCACTTCAAGGGACTTCCCTGGCGGTCCTGTGGTTTGAGTATCTACAAAGTTTTTGACATTAAAGAGGTGTTCTTATACTGGAAACATTCCGGAACCGCTGGATTAAATCATCCATGGTTCATCATACACTTAACAGTTTCATTGAGGCATACTATAAAATTCACCGTTTTAAGTATACAGTGATTTTTGGTTAAAGACCAGTCAATTTAATTCTTTGGGGAAACAAGTAAGAAATATGTAATGAATAGGATGAGGCCGTGATGGGCTTTAGTTCGCTTTTTATAAACCATCAGAAGGAAAATTATGAATTGGTGCTGCAAAGAAATGCATAAACCGTTATAATACAGAGGCTTGTCTCAAAGTAACTCCTTGACAGTGAGTGGACTCATAACCCTCTGCTGCAGAATTCTGATACTACAGGAGTCTCTCTGCAGGTTGGAAATATGTACCAACAAAGAAAAATTCTGATTTGTCACCTTCCTTTAGATGAGTCTGCTCAGGAGGCTTCCAACATGCAAGAGAGACAACCCCTGAAGGTGAGTGCCTCCCAAATCCAGAGGACCAGAGACCGTTTCTCTCTCCGTGGATGTGAATATTGGTAAAAGTGGGAAAATACTGAAAATGGCCTGGCCCTCACTGCCTCCCTTTCCTGATCTCTTTATCACAATGCCTGATGTAGTATTGAGAGCTTAATAGTAATTAATAACAATTGTGATAGCTGATACTTCTTTTGTTTTCATAGTGATGCCAGATTTATTTTAGGCAATTCACATGGATTAATTTATTTAGTCCCTAAGAACACCTCTGTGACATTGCTACTATTATTATCCCCAAATAATAATGAGGATATTATTACTATTAAATAATAATAATAAACAGGCAGATATTGTGGTATAGAGATGTTAAATAATTTGCTTGAGACCGCAGTGGCAGTGGTAGTAGTCTACACCCAAAGCCCCAAACCATTTCCAAATTCGTGAATTTTTCATATGTTTCTGAGGCTCAGGCATTTCCCCTAGGGCTAAACTCGCAGATGCTGCTGATGCTTCTGTTTAGATGCCCAGTCTCACAACAGGAAGTACCAGCTCCCCTCTGCTCAGTCAAAGGGCCCCTTTCACATTGCTTGGGAATGGCCTGGACTGTTGGCCCCTCCCTTCTGTGAGCTCCTTCAGGGCCTCGTCTGCACCTGAGGCATCTCTGAAGCCTCAGTCCCAGCCCAGGGGGACCCTTAGAGGGATCTTGAATAAGTTCTTCCACAATTGCAGATTAAGCTCTAGTTTAGAGGGTAAAGGGATCTGGCGGGTGGGGTGCCAGTGTGGACACAGTTGAGGAGAGAATTCAAAGAAGGATCATAAAAGAAAGTATTCGTTTTTATTATTACCACGTTTAAACAGCATTTGTAAGCTCGGAAAGTTCTTTCACTTAGCTTGTTTTACAGTTATTGTTCACTGATTCATAAATGAGGGAGCTGGTTATACTGTTATTGCTCACTGTTTCATAAACAAAGGAGCTGGATGAAGGTTTGCTTGAGGTTGTTTGTCAGTGACACACCCTGACACCAGTAGAATTGGTAGAGGAACCACCTCGCTTAATTCCAACTGAAATGTTCTTGCCAGGGTAGGACAGGATGTCACATCTGGCACCACTTTCTTGGCTGTCTACGTGAATTTCCGTAAACCATTCCTTTCTTCTCTCTTCCCTATATTCATCCCCCCACACCATTTGCCAGCAGTGTTTTGTCCCTTCTGTGCATTGGTCCATTTACTCTCCCAGCAGCTGTCTACTAGCTTATATTCGATCCCTTATATTTTATAGAAGCCCCTCCTCACCTTCACAGACCCCGTGGATTGTTAGAGTGTTGTGCTTCCCCGAATCTTCCGTGTAGCACACTCCTGCTCACATGGAGACCCCTCTTGGCGAGAGTGTCAGCCTGGAAAGAGTGTAAAGACAAGCGTTCAAGTCCTGGAAACACCCTTCATGTAGACCATTTCCTTTTCCTTCTAACTTCCCAGGTTCCCCGTAATTTAGGTACAGGAAATATAATGATCTCCCCGACTTGTTGAGAACTTTAATTAAGGTACTGCGCACAAAGACACTTTGTAAGCTCTGAAGCACTCGAGAAATGCCATTGATACTCTTTGTATGTGACCTTCAGATTAAAAAGGTGAAGCCCAAAGAGAAAAAAAGTCGTTTGAAGTTAGTACCAGTAACATCAGGCTCAGAGCAGGCTCAGAAACAACTGTGCCCCCCGGGAAAAGCAGATACCTCTGGTGAGCGGAGCAAGGAAACATCAGGTAAGAGGAAACTCTTTGGGAACAACTCCTCTGGCTTCCCTGGCCATGTTCAAGTGCATGGGCTAGGTGTGGGAGATGGATCCTGGACGGGCCTGGGGCCAGGCTGGGCTGAGGAGCTCACCCAGCTCCAGCTGAAACATCAGAACTGACTTCCAGGGAATTTCCTGGTGGTCCAGTGGTTAGGACTTGGCGCTTTCACTGCCGGGACCCAGGTTCAGTCCCTGGTCAGGGAACTAAGATCCCACAAGCTGCATGGCACAGCCAAAAGTTAAAAATAAACAAAACAAGACCAAAAAAGACCTGACTTCCAGAGTCACAGACTTGAGTTTCATCAATATGAAAGCTGTGTAACTCGGGGCAAGCCTTCCAAATTCTCTGAGCTCCAGTTCCTAGTCCATAAAACGGAAAGAAAGAATCAGAGTTCACAGGTTATTCAAAGGTGTTCACTTCAAGGGACTTCCCTGGCGGTCCTGTGGTTTGAGTATCTACAAAGTTTTTGACATTAAAGAGGTGTTCTTATACTGGAAACATTCCGGAACCGCTGGATTAAATCATCCATGGTTCATCATACACTTAACAGTTTCATTGAGGCATACTATAAAATTCACCGTTTTAAGTATACAGTGATTTTTGGTTAAAGACCAGTCAATTTAATTCTTTGGGGAAACAAGTAAGAAATATGTAATGAATAGGATGAGGCCGTGATGGGCTTTAGTTCGCTTTTTATAAACCATCAGAAGGAAAATTATGAATTGGTGCTGCAAAGAAATGCATAAACCGTTATAATACAGAGGCTTGTCTCAAAGTAACTCCTTGACAGTGAGTGGACTCATAACCCTCTGCTGCAGAATTCTGATACTACAGGAGTCTCTCTGCAGGTTGGAAATATGTACCAACAAAGAAAAATTCTGATTTGTCACCTTCTTTTAGATGAGTCTGCTCAGGAGGCTTCCAACATGCAAGAGAGACAACCCCTGAAGGTGAGTGCCTCCCAAATCCAGAGGACCAGAGACCGTTTCTCTCCCCGTGGATGTGAATATTGGTAAAAGTGGGAAAATACTGAAAATGGCCTGGCCCTCACTGCCTCCCTTTCCTGATCTCTTTATCACAATGCCTGATGTAGTATTGAGAGCTTAATAGTAATTAATAACAATTGTGATAGCTGATACTTCTTTTGTTTTCATAGTGATGCCAGATTTATTTTAGGCAATTCACATGGATTAATTTATTTAGTCCCTAAGAAAACCTCTGTGACATTGCTACTATTATTATCCCCAAATAATAATGAGGATATTATTACTATTAAATAATAATAATAAACAGGCAGATATTGTGGTATAGAGATGTTAAATAATTTGCTTGAGACCGCAGTGGCAGTGGTAGTAGTCTACACCCAAAGCCCCAAACCATTTCCAAATTCGTGAATTTTTCATATGTTTCTGAGGCTCAGGCATTTCCCCTAGGGCTAAACTCGCAGATGCTGCTGATGCTTCTGTTTAGATGCCCAGTCTCACAACAGGAAGTACCAGCTCCCCTCTGCTCAGTCAAAGGGCCCCTTTCACATTGCTTGGGAATGGCCTGGACTGTTGGCCCCTCCCTTCTGTGAGCTCCTTCAGGGCCTCGTCTGCACCTGAGGCATCTCTGAAGCCTCAGTCCCAGCCCAGGGGGACCCTTAGAGGGATCTTGAATAAGTTCTTCCACAATTGCAGATTAAGCTCTAGTTTAGAGGGTAAAGGGATCTGGCGGGTGGGGTGCCAGTGTGGACACAGTTGAGGAGAGAATTCAAAGAAGGATCATAAAAGAAAGTATTCGTTTTTATTATTACCACGTTTAAACAGCATTTGTAAGCTCGGAAAGTTCTTTCACTTAGCTTGTTTTACAGTTATTGTTCACTGATTCATAAATGAGGGAGCTGGTTATACTGTTATTGCTCACTGTTTCATAAACAAAGGAGCTGAATGAAGGTTTGCTTGAGGTTGTTTGTCAGTGACACACCCTGACACCAGTAGAATTGGTAGAGGAACCACCTCGCTTAATTCCAACTGAAATGTTCTTGCCAGGGTAGGACAGGATGTCACATCTGGCACCACTTTCTTGGCTGTCTACGTGAATTTCCGTAAACCATTCCTTTCTTCTCCCTTCCCTATATTCATCCCCCCACACCATTTGCCAGCAGTGTTTTGTCCCTTCTGTGCATTGGTCCATTTACTCTCCCAGCAGCTGTCTACTAGCTTATATTCGATCCCTTATATTTTATAGAAGCCCCTCCTCACCTTCACAGACCCCGTGGATTGTTAGAGTGTTGTGCTTCCCCGAATCTTCCGTGTAGCACACTCCTGCTCACATGGAGACCCCTCTTGGAGAGAGTGTCAGCCTGGAAAGAGTGTAAAGACAAGCGTTCAAGTCCTGGAAACACCCTTCATGTAGACCATTTCCTTTTCCTTCTAACTTCCCAGGTTCCCCGTAATTTAGGTACAGGAAATATAATGATCTCCCCGACTTGTTGAGAACTTTAATTAAGGTACTGCGCACAAAGACACTTTGTAAGCTCTGAAGCACTCGAGAAATGCCATTGATACTCTTTGTATGTGACCTTCAGATTAAAAAGGTGAAGCCCAAAGAGAAAAAAAGTCGTTTGAAGTTAGTACCAGTAACATCAGGCTCAGAGCAGGCTCAGAAACAACTGTGCCCCCCGGGAAAAGCAGATACCTCTGGTGAGCGGAGCAAGGAAACATCAGGTAAGAGGAAACTCTTTGGGAACAACTCCTCTGGCTTCCCTGGCCATGTTCAAGTGCATGGGCTAGGTGTGGGAGATGGATCCTGGACGGGCCTGGGGCCAGGCTGGGCTGAGGAGCTCACCCAGCTCCAGCTGAAACATCAGAACTGACTTCCAGGGAATTTCCTGGTGGTCCAGTGGTTAGGACTTGGCGCTTTCACTGCCGGGACCCAGGTTCAGTCCCTGGTCAGGGAACTAAGATCCCACAAGCTGCATGGCACAGCCAAAAATTAAAAATAAACAAAACAAGACCAAAAAAGACCTGACTTCCAGAGTCACAGACTTGAGTTTCATCGATATGAAAGCTGTGTAACTCGGGGCAAGCCTTCCAAATTCTCTGAGCTCCAGTTCCTAGTCCATAAAACGGAAAGAAAGAATCAGAGTTCACAGGTTATTCAAAGGTGTTCACTTCAAGGGACTTCCCTGGCGGTCCTGTGGTTTGAGTATCTACAAAGTTTTTGACATTAAAGAGGTGTTCTTATACTGGAAACATTCCGGAACCGCTGGATTAAATCATCCATGGTTCATCATACACTTAGCAGTTTCATTGAGGCATACTATAAAATTCACCGTTTTAAGTATACAGTGATTTTTGGTTAAAGACCAGTCAATTTAATTCTTTGGGGAAACAAGTAAGAAATATGTAATGAATAGGATGAGGCCGTGATGGGCTTTAGTTCGCTTTTTATAAACCATCAGAAGGAAAATTATGAATTGGTGCTGCAAAGAAATGCATAAACCGTTATAATACAGAGGCTTGTCTCAAAGTAACTCCTTGACAGTGAGTGGACTCATAACCCTCTGCTGCAGAATTCTGATACTACAGGAGTCTCTCTGCAGTTTGGAAATATGTACCAACAAAGAAAAATTCTGATTTGTCACCTTCTTTTAGATGAATCTGCTCAGGAGGCTTCCAACACGCAAGAGAGACAACCCCTGAAGGTGAGTGCCTCCCAAATCCAGAGGACCAGAGACCGTTTCTCTCTCTGTGGATGTGAATATTGGTAAAAGTGGGAAAATACTGAAAATGGCCTGGCCCTCACTGCCTCCCTTTCCTGATCTCTTTATCACAATGCCTGATGTAGTATTGAGAGCTTAATAGTAATTAATAACAATTGTGATAGCTGATACTTCTTTTGTTTTCATAGTGATGCCAGATTTATTTTAGGCAATTCACATGGATTAATTTATTTAGTCCCTAAGAAAACCTCTGTGACATTGCTACTATTATTATCCCCAAATAATAATGAGGATATTATTACTATTAAATAATAATAATAAACAGGCAGATATTGTGGTATAGAGATGTTAAATAATTTGCTTGAGACCGCAGTGGCAGTGGTAGTAGTCTACACCCAAAGCCCCAAACCATTTCCAAATTCGTGAATTTTTCATATGTTTCTGAGGCTCAGGCATTTCCCCTAGGGCTAAACTCGCAGATGCTGCTGATGCTTCTGTTTAGATGCCCAGTCTCACAACAGGAAGTACCAGCTCCCCTCTGCTCAGTCAAAGGGCCCCTTTCACATTGCTTGGGAATGGCCTGGACTGTTGGCCCCTCCCTTCTGTGAGCTCCTTCAGGGCCTCGTCTGCACCTGAGGCATCTCTGAAGCCTCAGTCCCAGCCCAGGGGGACCCTTAGAGGGATCTTGAATAAGTTCTTCCACAATTGCAGATTAAGCTCTAGTTTAGAGGGTAAAGGGATCTGGTGGGTGGGATGCCAGTGTGGACACAGTTGAGGAGAGAATTCAAGGAAGGATCATAAAAGAAAGTATTCGTTTTTATTATTACCACGTTTAAACAGCATTTGTAAGCTCGGAAAGTTCTTTCACTTAGCTTGTTTTACAGTTATTGTTCACTGATTCATAAATGAGGGAGCTGGTTATACTGTTATTGCTCACTGTTTCATAAACAAAGGAGCTGAATGAAGGTTTGCTTGAGGTTGTTTGTCAGTGGCACACCCTGACACCAGTAGAATTGGTAGAGGAACCACCTCGCTTAATTCCAACTGAAATGTTCTTGCCAGGGTAGGACAGGATGTCACATCTGGCACCACTTTCTTGGCTGTCTACGTGAATTTCCGTAAACCATTCCTTTCTTCTCTCTTCCCTATATTCATCCCCCCACACCATTTGCCAGCAGTGTTTTGTCCCTTCTGTGCATTGGTCCATTTACTCTCCCAGCAGCTGTCTACTAGCTTATATTCGATCCCTTATATTTTATAGAAGCCCCTCCTCACCTTCACAGACCCCGTGGATTGTTAGAGTGTTGTGCTTCCCCGAATCTTCCGTGTAGCACACTCCTGCTCACATGGAGACCCGTCTTGGCGAGAGTGTCAGCCTGGAAAGAGTGTAAAGACAAGCGTTCAAGTCCTGGAAACACCCTTCATGTAGACCATTTCCTTTTCCTTCTAACTTCCCAGGTTCCCCGTAATTTAGGTACAGGAAATATAATGATCTCCCCGACTTGTTGAGAACTTTAATTAAGGTACTGCGCACAAAGACACTTTGTAAGCTCTGAAGCACTCGAGAAATGCCATTGATACTCTTTGTATGTGACCTTCAGATTAAAAAGGTGAAGCCCAAAGAGAAAAAAAGTCGTTTGAAGTTAGTACCAGTAACATCAGGCTCAGAGCAGGCTCAGAAACAACTGTGCCCCCCGGGAAAAGCAGATACCTCTGGTGAGCGGAGCAAGGAAACATCAGGTAAGAGGAAACTCTTTGGGAACAACTCCTCTGGCTTCCCTGGCCATGTTCAAGTGCATGGGCTAGGTGTGGGAGATGGATCCTGGACGGGCCTGGGGCCAGGCTGGGCTGAGGAGCTCACCCAGCTCCAGCTGAAACATCAGAACTGACTTCCAGGGAATTTCCTGGTGGTCCAGTGGTTAGGACTTGGCGCTTTCACTGCCGGGACCCAGGTTCAGTCCCTGGTCAGGGAACTAAGATCCCACAAGCTGCATGGCACAGCCAAAAATTAAAAATAAACAAAACAAGACCAAAAAAGACCTGACTTCCAGAGTCACAGACTTGAGTTTCATCGATATGAAAGCTGTGTAACTCGGGGCAAGCCTTCCAAATTCTCTGAGCTCCAGTTCCTAGTCCATAAAACGGAAAGAAAGAATCAGAGTTCACAGGTTATTCAAAGGTGTTCACTTCAAGGGACTTCCCTGGCGGTCCTGTGGTTTGAGTATCTACAAAGTTTTTGACATTAAAGAGGTGTTCTTATACTGGAAACATTCCGGAACCGCTGGATTAAATCATCCATGGTTCATCATACACTTAACAGTTTCATTGAGGCATACTATAAAATTCACCGTTTTAAGTATACAGTGATTTTTGGTTAAAGACCAGTCAATTTAATTCTTTGGGGAAACAAGTAAGAAATATGTAATGAATAGGATGAGGCCGTGATGGGCTTTAGTTCGCTTTTTATAAACCATCAGAAGGAAAATTATGAATTGGTGCTGCAAAGAAATGCATAAACCGTTATAATACAGAGGCTTGTCTCAAAGTAACTCCTTGACAGTGAGTGGACTCATAACCCTCTGCTGCAGAATTCTGATACTACAGGAGTCTCTCTGCAGTTTGGAAATATGTACCAACAAAGAAAAATTCTGATTTGTCACCTTCTTTTAGATGAATCTGCTCAGGAGGCTTCCAACATGCAAGAGAGACAACCCCTGAAGGTGAGTGCCTCCCAAATCCAGAGGACCAGAGACCGTTTCTCTCCCCGTGGATGTGAATATTGGTAAAAGTGGGAAAATACTGAAAATGGCCTGGCCCTCACTGCCTCCCTTTCCTGATCTCTTTATCACAATGCCTGATGTAGTATTGAGAGCTTAATAGTAATTAGTAACAATTGTGATAGCTGATACTTCTTTTGTTTTCATAGTGATGCCAGATTTATTTTAGGCAATTCACATGGATTAATTTATTTAGTCCCTAAGAAAACCTCTGTGACATTGCTACTATTATTATCCCCAAATAATAATGAGGATATTATTACTATTAAATAATAATAATAAACAGGCAGATATTGTGGTATAGAGATGTTAAATAATTTGCTTGAGACCGCAGTGGCAGTGGTAGTAGTCTACACCCAAAGCCCCAAACCATTTCCAAATTCGTGAATTTTTCATATGTTTCTGAGGCTCAGGCATTTCCCCTAGGGCTAAACTCGCAGATGCTGCTGATGCTTCCGTTTAGATGCCCAGTCTCACAACAGGAAGTACCAGCTCCCCTCTGCTCAGTCAAAGGGCCCCTTTCACATTGCTTGGGAATGGCCTGGACTGTTGGCCCCTCCCTTCTGTGAGCTCCTTCAGGGCCTCGTCTGCACCTGAGGCATCTCTGAAGCCTCAGTCCCAGCCCAGGGGGACCCTTAGAGGGATCTTGAATAAGTTCTTCCACAATTGCAGATTAAGCTCTAGTTTAGAGGGTAAAGGGATCTGGTGGGTGGGGTGCCAGTGTGGACACAGTTGAGGAGAGAATTCAAGGAAGGATCATAAAAGAAAGTATTCGTTTTTATTATTACCACGTTTAAACAGCATTTGTAAGCTCGGAAAGTTCTTTCACTTAGCTTGTTTTACAGTTATTGTTCACTGATTCATAAATGAGGGAGCTGGTTATACTGTTATTGCTCACTGTTTCATAAACAAAGGAGCTGAATGAAGGTTTGCTTGAGGTTGTTTGTCAGTGGCACACCCTGACACCAGTAGAATTGGTAGAGGAACCACCTCGCTTAATTCCAACTGAAATGTTCTTGCCAGGGTAGGACAGGATGTCACATCTGGCACCACTTTCTTGGCTGTCTACGTGAATTTCCGTAAACCATTCCTTTCTTCTCTCTTCCCTATATTCATCCCCCCACACCATTTGCCAGCAGTGTTTTGTCCCTTCTGTGCATTGGTCCATTTACTCTCCCAGCAGTTGTCTACTAGCTTATATTCGATCCCTTATATTTTATAGAAGCCCCTCCTCACCTTCACAGACCCCGTGGATTGTTAGAGTGTTGTGCTTCCCCGAATCTTCCGTGTAGCACACTCCTGCTCACATGGAGACCCCTCTTGGCGAGAGTGTCAGCCTGGAAAGAGTGTAAAGACAAGCGTTCAAGTCCTGGAAACACCCTTCATGTAGACCATTTCCTTTTCCTTCTAACTTCCCAGGTTCCCCGTAATTTAGGTACAGGAAATATAATGATCTCCCCGACTTGTTGAGAACTTTAATTAAGGTACTGCGCACAAAGACACTTTGTAAGCTCTGAAGCACTCGAGAAATGCCATTGATACTCTTTGTATGTGACCTTCAGATTAAAAAGGTGAAGCCCAAAGAGAAAAAAAGTCGTTTGAAGTTAGTACCAGTAACATCAGGCTCAGAGCAGGCTCAGAAACAACTGTGCCCCCCGGGAAAAGCAGATACCTCTGGTGAGCGGAGCAAGGAAACATCAGGTAAGAGGAAACTCTTTGGGAACAACTCCTCTGGCTTCCCTGGCCATGTTCAAGTGCATGGGCTAGGTGTGGGAGATGGATCCTGGTCGGGCCTGGGGCCAGGCTGGGCTGAGGAGCTCACCCAGCTCCAGCTGAAACATCAGAACTGACTTCCAGGGAATTTCCTGGTGGTCCAGTGGTTAGGACTTGGCGCTTTCACTGCCGGGACCCAGGTTCAGTCCCTGGTCAGGGAACTAAGATCCCACAAGCTGCATGGCACAGCCAAAAATTAAAAATAAACAAAACAAGACCAAAAAAGACCTGACTTCCAGAGTCACAGACTTGAGTTTCATCGATATGAAAGCTGTGTAACTCGGGGCAAGCCTTCCAAATTCTCTGAGCTCCAGTTCCTAGTCCATAAAATGGAAAGAAAGAATCAGAGTTCACAGGTTATTCAAAGGTGTTCACTTCAAGGGACTTCCCTGGCGGTCCTGTGGTTTGAGTATCTACAAAGTTTTTGACATTAAAGAGGTGTTCTTATACTGGAAACATTCCGGAACCGCTGGATTAAATCATCCATGGTTCATCATACACTTAACAGTTTCATTGAGGCATACTATAAAATTCACCGTTTTAAGTATACAGTGATTTTTGGTTAAAGACCAGTCAATTTAATTCTTTGGGGAAACAAGTAAGAAATATGTAATGAATAGGATGAGGCCGTGATGGGCTTTAGTTCGCTTTTTATAAACCATCAGAAGGAAAATTATGAATTGGTGCTGCAAATAAATGCATAAACCGTTATAATACAGAGGCTTGTCTCAAAGTAACTCCTTGACAGTGAGTGGACTCATAACCCTCTGCTGCAGAATTCTGATACTACAGGAGTCTCTCTGCAGTTTGGAAATATGTACCAACAAAGAAAAATTCTGATTTGTCACCTTCTTTTAGATGAATCTGCTCAGGAGGCTTCCAACATGCAAGAGAGACAACCCCTGAAGGTGAGTGCCTCCCAAATCCAGAGGACCAGAGACCGTTTCTCTCCCCGTGGATGTGAATATTGGTAAAAGTGGGAAAATACTGAAAATGGCCTGGCCCTCACTGCCTCCCTTTCCTGATCTCTTTATCACAATGCCTGATGTAGTATTGAGAGCTTAATAGTAATTAGTAACAATTGTGATAGCTGATACTTCTTTTGTTTTCATAGTGATGCCAGATTTATTTTAGGCAATTCACATGGATTAATTTATTTAGTCCCTAAGAAAACCTCTGTGACATTGCTACTATTATTATCCCCAAATAATAATGAGGATATTATTACTATTAAATAATAATAATAAACAGGCAGATATTGTGGTATAGAGATGTTAAATAATTTGCTTGAGACCGCAGTGGCAGTGGTAGTAGTCTACACCCAAAGCCCCAAACCATTTCCAAATTCGTGAATTTTTCATATGTTTCTGAGGCTCAGGCATTTCCCCTAGGGCTAAACTCGCAGATGCTGCTGATGCTTCTGTTTAGATGCCCAGTCTCACAACAGGAAGTACCAGCTCCCCTCTGCTCAGTCAAAGGGCCCCTTTCACATTGCTTGGGAATGGCCTGGACTGTTGGCCCCTCCCTTCTGTGAGCTCCTTCAGGGCCTCGTCTGCACCTGAGGCATCTCTGAAGCCTCAGTCCCATCCCAGGGGGACCCTTAGATGGATCTTGAATAAGTTCTTCCACAATTGCAGATTAAGCTCTAGTTTAGAGGGTAAAGGGATCTGGCGGGTGGGGTGCCAGTGTGGACACAGTTGAGGAGAGAATTCAAAGAAGGATCATAAAAGAAAGTATTCGTTTTTATTATTACCACGTTTAAACAGCATTTGTAAGCTCGGAAAGTTCTTTCACTTAGCTTGTTTTACAGTTATTGTTCACTGATTCATAAATGAGGGAGCTGGTTATACTGTTATTGCTCACTGTTTCATAAACAAAGGAGCTGAATGAAGGTTTGCTTGAGGTTGTTTGTCAGTGGCACACCCTGACACCAGTAGAATTGGTAGAGGAACCACCTCGCTTAATTCCAACTGAAATGTTCTTGCCAGGGTAGGACAGGATGTCACATCTGGCACCACTTTCTTGGCTGTCTACGTGAATTTCCGTAAACCATTCCTTTCTTCTCTCTTCCCTATATTCATCCCCCCACACCATTTGCCAGCAGTGTTTTGTCCCTTCTGTGCATTGGTCCATTTACTCTCCCAGCAGCTGTCTACTAGCTTATATTCGATCCCTTATATTTTATAGAAGCCCCTCCTCACCTTCACAGACCCCGT
This sequence comes from Hyperoodon ampullatus, assembly GCF_949752795.1. Lineage (NCBI taxonomy): Eukaryota > Metazoa > Chordata > Mammalia > Artiodactyla > Ziphiidae > Hyperoodon > Hyperoodon ampullatus. Next base: position 3,867 of record NW_027640828.1, on the reverse strand, counting down.
GGATTGTTAGAGTGTTGTGCTTCCCCGAATCTTCCGTGTAGCACACTCCTGCTCACATGGAGACCCCTCTTGGCGAGAGTGTCAGCCTGGAAAGAGTGTAAAGACAAGCGTTCAAGTCCTGGAAACACCCTTCATGTAGACCATTTCCTTTTCCTTCTAACTTCCCAGGTTCCCCGTAATTTAGGTACAGGAAATATAATGATCTCCCCGACTTGTTGAGAACTTTAATTAAGGTACTGCGCACAAAGACACTTTGTAAGCTCTGAAGCACTCGAGAAATGCCATTGATACTCTTTGTATGTGACCTTCAGATTAAAAAGGTGAAGCCCAAAGAGAAAAAAAGTCGTTTGAAGTTAGTACCAGTAACATCAGGCTCAGAGCAGGCTCAGAAACAACTGTGCCCCCCGGGAAAAGCAGATACCTCTGGTGAGCGGAGCAAGGAAACATCAGGTAAGAGGAAACTCTTTGGGAACAACTCCTCTGGCTTCCCTGGCCATGTTCAAGTGCATGGGCTAGGTGTGGGAGATGGATCCTGGACGGGCCTGGGGCCAGGCTGGGCTGAGGAGCTCACCCAGCTCCAGCTGAAACATCAGAACTGACTTCCAGGGAATTTCCTGGTGGTCCAGTGGTTAGGACTTGGCGCTTTCACTGCCGGGACCCAGGTTCAGTCCCTGGTCAGGGAACTAAGATCCCACAAGCTGCATGGCACAGCCAAAAATTAAAAATAAACAAAACAAGACCAAAAAAGACCTGACTTCCAGAGTCACAGACTTGAGTTTCATCGATATGAAAGCTGTGTAACTCGGGGCAAGCCTTCCAAATTCTCTGAGCTCCAGTTCCTAGTCCATAAAACGGAAAGAAAGAATCAGAGTTCACAGGTTATTCAAAGGTGTTCACTTCAAGGGACTTCCCTGGCGGTCCTGTGGTTTGAGTATCTACAAAGTTTTTGACATTAAAGAGGTGTTCTTATACTGGAAACATTCCGGAACCGCTGGATTAAATCATCCATGGTTCATCATACACTTAACAGTTTCATTGAGGCATACTATAAAATTCACCGTTTTAAGTATACAGTGATTTTTGGTTAAAGACCAGTCAATTTAATTCTTTGGGGAAACAAGTAAGAAATATGTAATGAATAGGATGAGGCCGTGATGGGCTTTAGTTCGCTTTTTATAAACCATCAGAAGGAAAATTATGAATTGGTGCTGCAAAGAAATGCATAAACCGTTATAATACAGAGGCTTGTCTCAAAGTAACTCCTTGACAGTGAGTGGACTCATAACCCTCTGCTGCAGAATTCTGATACTACAGGAGTCTCTCTGCAGTTTGGAAATATGTACCAACAAAGAAAAATTCTGATTTGTCACCTTCTTTTAGATGAATCTGCTCAGGAGGCTTCCAACATGCAAGAGAGACAACCCCTGAAGGTGAGTGCCTCCCAAATCCAGAGGACCAGAGACCGTTTCTCTCCCCGTGGATGTGAATATTGGTAAAAGTGGGAAAATACTGAAAATGGCCTGGCCCTCACTGCCTCCCTTTCCTGATCTCTTTATCACAATGCCTGATGTAGTATTGAGAGCTTAATAGTAATTAATAACAATTGTGATAGCTGATACTTCTTTTGTTTTCATAGTGATGCCAGATTTATTTTAGGCAATTCACATGGATTAATTTATTTAGTCCCTAAGAAAACCTCTGTGACATTGCTACTATTATTATCCCCAAATAATAATGAGGATATTATTACTATTAAATAATAATAATAAACAGGCAGATATTGTGGTATAGAGATGTTAAATAATTTGCTTGAGACCGCAGTGGCAGTGGTAGTAGTCTACACCCAAAGCCCCAAACCATTTCCAAATTCGTGAATTTTTCATATGTTTCTGAGGCTCAGGCATTTCCCCTAGGGCTAAACTCGCAGATGCTGCTGATGCTTCTGTTTAGATGCCCAGTCTCACAACAGGAAGTACCAGCTCCCCTCTGCTCAGTCAAAGGGCCCCTTTCACATTGCTTGGGAATGGCCTGGACTGTTGGCCCCTCCCTTCTGTGAGCTCCTTCAGGGCCTCGTCTGCACCTGAGGCATCTCTGAAGCCTCAGTCCCAGCCCAGGGGGACCCTTAGAGGGATCTTGAATAAGTTCTTCCACAATTGCAGATTAAGCTCTAGTTTAGAGGGTAAAGGGATCTGGTGGGTGGGGTGCCAGTGTGGACACAGTTGAGGAGAGAATTCAAAGAAGGATCATAAAAGAAAGTATTCGTTTTTATTATTACCACGTTTAAACAGCATTTGTAAGCTCGGAAAGTTCTTTCACTTAGCTTGTTTTACAGTTATTGTTCACTGATTCATAAATGAGGGAGCTGGTTATACTGTTATTGCTCACTGTTTCATAAACAAAGGAGCTGAATGAAGGTTTGCTTGAGGTTGTTTGTCAGTGGCACACCCTGACACCAGTAGAATTGGTAGAGGAACCACCTCGCTTAATTCCAACTGAAATGTTCTTGCCAGGGTAGGACAGGATGTCACATCTGGCACCACTTTCTTGGCTGTCTACGTGAATTTCCGTAAACCATTCCTTTCTTCTCTCTTCCCTATATTCATCCCCCCACACCATTTGCCAGCAGTGTTTTGTCCCTTCTGTGCATTGGTCCATTTACTCTCCCAGCAGCTGTCTACTAGCTTATATTCGATCCCTTATATTTTATAGAAGCCCCTCTTCACCTTCACAGACCCCGTGGATTGTTAGAGTGTTGTGCTTCCCCGAATCTTCCGTGTAGCACACTCCTGCTCACATGGAGACCCCTCTTGGCGAGAGTGTCAGCCTGGAAAGAGTGTAAAGACAAGCGTTCAAGTCCTGGAAACACCCTTCATGTAGACCATTTCCTTTTCCTTCTAACTTCCCAGGTTCCCCGTAATTTAGGTACAGGAAATATAATGATCTCCCCGACTTGTTGAGAACTTTAATTAAGGTACTGCGCACAAAGACACTTTGTAAGCTCTGAAGCACTCGAGAAATGCCATTGATACTCTTTGTATGTGACCTTCAGATTAAAAAGGTGAAGCCCAAAGAGAAAAAAAGTCGTTTGAAGTTAGTACCAGTAACATCAGGCTCAGAGCAGGCTCAGAAACAACTGTGCCCCCCGGGAAAAGCAGATACCTCTGGTGAGCGGAGCAAGGAAACATCAGGTAAGAGGAAACTCTTTGGGAACAACTCCTCTGGCTTCCCTGGCCATGTTCAAGTGCATGGGCTAGGTGTGGGAGATGGATCCTGGACGGGCCTGGGGCCAGGCTGGGCTGAGGAGCTCACCCAGCTCCAGCTGAAACATCAGAACTGACTTCCAGGGAATTTCCTGGTGGTCCAGTGGTTAGGACTTGGCGCTTTCACTGCCGGGACCCAGGTTCAGTCCCTGGTCAGGGAACTAAGATCCCACAAGCTGCATGGCACAGCCAAAAATTAAAAATAAACAAAACAAGACCAAAAAAGACCTGACTTCCAGAGTCACAGACTTGAGTTTCATCGATATGAAAGCCGTGTAACTCGGGGCAAGCCTTCCAAATTCTCTGAGCTCCAGTTCCTAGTCCATAAAACGGAAAGAAAGAATCAGAGTTCACAGGTTATTCAAAGGTGTTCACTTCAAGGGACTTCCCTGGCGGTCCTGTGGTTTGAGTATCTACAAAGTTTTTGACATTAAAGAGGTGTTCTTATACTGGAAACATTCCGGAACCGCTGGATTAAATCATCCATGGTTCATCATACACTTAACAGTTTCATTGAGGCATACTATAAAATTCACCGTTTTAAGTATACAGTGATTTTTGGTTAAAGACCAGTCAATTTAATTCTTTGGGGAAACAAGTAAGAAAT